>NC_054495.1:10523192-10611687 GCF_017639515.1 Carcharodon carcharias
ACTGACTTTCACTGGGGTACAGGTCCCACACACACTGACTCTCACTGGGGTAAAGGTCCCACACACACTGACTCTCACTGGGGTACGGGTCCCACACACACTGACTCTCACTGGGGTAAGGTCCCACACACACTGACTATCACTGGGGTACGGGTCCCACACACACTGACTCTCACTGGGGTACGGGTCCCACACACACTGACTCTCGCTGGCGTACGGGTCCCACACACACTGACTCTCACTGGGGAACGGGTCCCACACACACTGACTCTCGCTGGCGTACGGGTCCCACACAGACTTACTCTCACTGGGGTACAGGTTCCTCACACACTGACTCTCAATGGGGTACGGGTCCCACACACACTGACTCTCACTGGGGTATGTGTTCCATACACACTGACTCTCAATGGGGTACGGGTCCCACACACACTGACTCTCACTGGGGTATGTGTTCCATACACACTGACTCTCACTGGGGTAAAGTCCCACACACACTGACTATCACTGGGGTATGAGTCCCACACACACTGACTATCACTGGGACACGGGTCCCACACACACTGACTCTCACTGGGGTACGGGTCCCACACACACTGACTCTCACTGGGGTACGGGTCCCACCCACACTGACTCTCACTGGGGTACGGGACCCACACACTGACTCTCACTGGGGGTACGGGTCCCACCCACACTGACTCTCACTGGGGTACGGGACCCACACACTGACTCTCACTGGGGTACGGGACCCACACAGACTTACTCTCACTGGGGTACGGGATCCACACACACTGACTCTCACTGGGGTACGGGACCCACACACACTGACTCTCACTGGGGTACGGGATCCACACACACTGACTCTCACTGGGGTACGGGTCCCACACAGACTTACTCTCACTGGGGTACGGGATCCACACACACTGACTCTCACTGGGGTATGGGACCCACACACACTGACTATCACTGGGGTACAGGTTCTAGACACTGACTCTCACTACGGTACAGGTTCTACACACACTGACTCTCACTGGGTGTACGGGTTCTACAACCACTGACCCTCACTGGGGTACAGGTCCCACACACACTGACTCTGACTGGGGTACAGGTCCCACACACACTGACTCTCACTGGGGTACAGGTTCCACACACACACACAGACTCTCACTGGGGTACGGGTCCTACACTAACTGACTCTCACTGGGGTACAGGACCCACACACACTGACTCTCACTGGGGTACGGGTCCCACACACACTGACTCTCGCTGGGGAACGGGTCCCACACACGCTGACTCTCGCTGGCGTACGGGTCCCACACAGACTTACTCTCACTGGGGTACAGGTTCCTCACACACTGACTCTCAATGGGGTACGGGTCCCACACACACTGACTCTCACTGGGGTATGTGTTCCATACACACTGACTCTCACTGGGGTACAGGACCCACACACACTGACACTCACTGGGGTATGGGTCCCACAAACACTGACTCTCACTGGGGTACGGGTGCCACACAGACTTACTCTCACTGGGGTACAGGTTCCTCACACACTGACTCTCAATGGGGTACGGGTCCCACACACACTGACTCTCACTGGGGTATGTGTTCCATACACACTGACTCTCACTGGGGTACAGGACCCACACACACTGACACTCACTGGGGTATGGGTCCCACAAACACTGACTCTCACTGGGGTACGGGTGCCACACACACTGACTCTCACTGGGGTACGGGTCCCACACACACTGACTCTCACTGGGGTACGGGTCCCGCACACTCTGACTCTCACTGGGGTACGGGTCCCACACACACTGACTCTCACTGGGGTATGAGTCCCACACACACGGACTCTCACTGGGGTACGGGTCCCACACACACACTGACTCTCACTGGGGTATGAGTCCCACACACACGGACTCTCACTGGGGTACGGGTCCCACCCACACTGACTCTCACTGGAGTACGGGTCCCACACATTCTGACTCTCACTGGGGTACGGGTCCTACACACACTGACTCTCACTGGGGTACAGGGCCCACACACACTGACTGTCACTAGGTTACGGGTCCCACACACACTGACTCTCACTGGGGTACGGGTGCCACACACACTGACTCTCACTGGGGTACGGGTCCCACACACACTGACTCTCACTGGGGTACGGGTCCCACCCACACTGACTCTCACTGGGGTACGGGACCCACACACTGACTCTCACTGGGGTACGGGTCCCACCCACACTGACTCTCACTGGGGTACGGGACCCACACACTGACTCTCACTGGGGTACGGGACCCACACACTGACTCTCACTGGGGTACGGGTCCCACACAGACTTACTCTCACTGGGGTACGGGATCCACACACACTGACTCTCACTGGGGTATGGGACCCACACACACTGACTATCACTGGGGTACAGGTTCTAGACACTGACTCTCACTAGGGTACATGTTCTACACACACTGACTCTCACTGAGTGTACGGGTTCTACAACCACTGACCCTCACTGGGGTACAGGTCCCACACACACTGACTCTGACTGGGGTACAGGTTCCACACACACAGACTCTCACTGGGGTATGGGTCCTACACAAACTGACTCTCACTGGGGTACAGGACTCACACACACTGACTCTCACTGGGGTACGGGTCCCACACACAATGACTCTCACTGGGGTACGGGTCCCACACACACTGACTCTCACTGGGGTACGGGTCCCACACACACTGACTCTCACTGGGGTACGGGTCCCACACACACTGTCTCTCACTGGGGTACGGGTCCCACACACACTGACTCTCACTGGGGAACGGGTCCCACACACGCTGACTCTCGCTGGCGTACGGGTCCCACACAGACTTACTCTCACTGGGGTACAGGTTCCTCACACACTGACTCTCAATGGGGTACGGGTCCCACACACACTGACTCTCACTGGGGTATGTGTTCCATACACACTGACTCTCACTGGGGTACAGGACCCACACACACTGACACTCACTGGGGTATGGGTCCCACAAACACTGACTCTCACTGGGGTACGGGTGCCACACACACTGACTCTCACTGGGGTACGGGTCCCACACACACTGACTCTCACTGGGGTATGGGTCCCACACACACTGACTCTCACTGGGGTATGGGTCCCACACACACTGACTCTCACTGGGTTACGGGTGCCACACACACTGACTCTCACTGGGGTACGGGTCCCACACACACTGACTATCACTGGGGTACGGGTCCCACACACACTGACTCTCACTGGGGAACGGGTCCCACACACACTGACTCTCGCTGGCGTACGGGTCCCACACAGACTTACTCTCACTGGGGTACAGGTTCCTCACACACTGACTCTCAATGGGGTACGGGTCCCACACACACTGACTCTCACTGGGGTATGTGTTCCATACACACTGACTCTCAATGGGGTACGGGTCCCACACACACTGACTCTCACTGGGGTATGTGTTCCATACACACTGACTCTCACTGGGGTAAAGTCCCACACACACTGACTATCACTGGGGTATGAGTCCCACACACACTGACTATCACTGGGACACGGGTCCCACACACACTGACTCTCACTGGGGTACGGGTCCCACACACACTGACTCTCACTGGGGTACGGGTCCCACCCACACTGACTCTCACTGGGGTACGGGACCCACACACTGACTCTCACTGGGGTACGGGTCCCACCCACACTGACTCTCACTGGGGTACGGGACCCACACACTGACTCTCACTGGGGTACGGGACCCACACAGACTTACTCTCACTGGGGTACGGGATCCACACACACTGACTCTCACTGGGGTATGGGACCCACACACACTGACTATCACTGGGGTACAGGTTCTAGACACTGACTCTCACTAGGGTACAGGTTCTACACACACTGACTCTCACTGGGTGTACGGGTTCTACAAACACTGACCCTCACTGTGCTACTGGTCCCACACACACTGACTCTGACTGGGGTACAGGTCCCACACACACTGACTCTCACTGGGGTACAGGTTCCACACACACACACAGACTCTCACTGGGGTACGGGTCCTACACTAACTGACTCTCACTGGGGTACAGGACCCACACACACTGACTCTCACTGGGGTACGGGTCCCACACACACTGACTCTCGCTGGGGAACGGGTCCCACACACGCTGACTCTCGCTGGCGTACGGGTCCCACACACACTGACTCTCACTGGGGTACGGGTGCCACACAGACTTACTCTCACTGGGGTACAGGTTCCTCACACACTGACTCTCAATGGGGTACGGGTCCCACACACACTGACTCTCACTGGGGTATGTGTTCCATACACACTGACTCTCACTGGGGTACAGGACCCACACACACTGACACTCACTGGGGTATGGGTCCCACAAACACTGACTCTCACTGGGGTACGGGTGCCACACACACTGACTCTCACTGGGGTACGGGTCCCACACACACTGACTCTCACTGGGGTACGGGTCCCGCACACTCTGACTCTCACTGGGGTACGGGTCCCACACACACTGACTCTCACTGGGGTATGAGTCCCACACACACGGACTCTCACTGGGGTACGGGTCCCACACACACACTGACTCTCACTGGGGTATGAGTCCCACACACACGGACTCTCACTGGGGTACGGGTCCCACCCACACTGACTCTCACTGGAGTACGGGTCCCACACATTCTGACTCTCACTGGGGTATGGGTCCCACCCACACTGACTCTCACTGGGGTACGGGACCCACACACTGACTCTCACTGGGGTACGGGACCCACACACTGACTCTCACTGGGGTACGGGTCCCACACAGACTTACTCTCACTGGGGTACGGGATCCACACACACTGACTCTCACTGGGGTATGGGACCCACACACACTGACTATCACTGGGGTACAGGTTCTAGACACTGACTCTCACTAGGGTACATGTTCTACACACACTGACTCTCACTGGGTGTACGGGTTCTACAACCACTGACCCTCACTGGGGTACAGGTCCCACACACACTGACTCTGACTGGGGTACAGGTTCCACACACACAGACTCTCACTGGGGTATGGGTCCTACACAAACTGACTCTCACTGGGGTACAGGACTCACACACACTGACTCTCACTGGGGTACGGGTCCCACACACACTGACTCTCGCTGGGGTACGGGTCCCACACACAATGACTCTCACTGGGGTACGGGTCCCACACACACTGACTCTCACTGGGGTACGGGTCCCACACACACTGACTCTCACTGGGGTACGGGTCCCACACACACTGACTCTCACTGGGGTACGGGTCCCACACACACTGACTCTCACTGGGGTACGGGTCCCACACACACTGACTCTCACTGGGGTACGGGTCCCACACACACTGACTCTCACTGGGGTACGGGTCCCACACACACTGACTCTCACTGGGGTACGGGTCCCACACACAATGACTCTCACTGGGGTACGGGTCCCACACACACTGACTCTCACTGGGGTACGGGTCCCACACACACTGACTCTCACTGGGGTACGGGTCCCACACACACTGTCTCTCACTGGGGTACGGGTCCCACACACACTGACTCTCACTGGGGAACGGGTCCCACACACGCTGACTCTCGCTGGCGCACGGGTCCCACACAGACTTACTCTCACTGGGGTACAGGTTCCTCACACACTGACTCTCAATGGGGTACGGGTCCCACACACACTGACTCTCACTGGGGTATGTGTTCCATACACACTGACTCTCACTGGGGTACAGGACCCACACACACTGACACTCACTGGGGTATGGGTCCCACAAACACTGACTCTCACTGGGGTACGGGTGCCACACACACTGACTCTCACTGGGGTACGGGTCCCACACTCACTGACTCTCACTGGAGTACGGGTCCCACACACACACTGACTCTCACTGGGGTATGAGTCCCACACACACGGAAACTCACTGGGGTACGGGTCCCACCCACACTGACTCTCACTGGGGTACGGGTCCCACACATACTGACTCTCACTGGGGTACGGGACCCACACACACTGACTCTCACTGGGGTACGGGACCCACACACACTGACTCTCACTAGGGTACGGGTCCCACACACTGACTCTCACTGGGGTACGTGTTCCACACACACTGACTCTCACTGGGGTATGTGTTCCACACACACTGAATCTCACTGGGGTACGGGACCCACACACACTGACTCTCACTGGGGTACGGGTCCCACACACACACTGACTCTCACTGGGGTATGGGTCACACACACTGACTCTCACTGGGGTACAGGTCCCACACACACTGACCATCACTGGGGTACAGGTTCTACACACACTGACTCACACTGGGTGTACGGGTTCTACACGCACTGACTCTCACTGGGGTACAGGTCCCACACACACTGACTCTGACTGGGGTACAGGTTCCACACACACTGACTCTCACTGGGGTATGGGTCCTACACAAACTGACTCTCACTGGGGTACAGGACCCACACACACTGACTCTCACTGGAGTACGGTTCCACACACACACACCCACTGGGATACGGGTTCCACACACACTGACTCTTACTGGGGTGTGGGTTCCACACACACTGACTCTCACTGGGGTACGGGTCCCACACACACACTGACCCTCACTGGGGTATGAGTCCCACACAGACTTAATCTCACTGGGGTACGGGATCCACACACACACTGACTCCCACTGGGGTATGGGATCCACACACACTGACTCCCACTGGGGTATGCGTTCCCCACACACTGACTCTCACTGGGGTATGGGTCCCACACACTGACTCTCACTGGGCTACGGGTTCCTCACGCACTGACTCTCACTGGGGTACGGGTTACACACACACTGACTCTCACTGGGGTACGGGGCCCACACACACTGACTCTCACTGGGGTATGGGTCCCACACACACACTGACTCTCACTGGGGTAGAGGTCGCACACACACTGACTCTCACTGGGGTGTGGGTCCCACACACACACTGACTCTCACTGGGGTACGGGTCCCACACACACACTGACTCTCACTGGGTTATGGGTCCCACACACACACTGACTCTCACTGGGGTACAGGTCCCACACACACTGACTCTCACTGGGGTACGGGTCCCACACACACACTGACTCTCACTGGGGTATGGGTCCCACACACACACTGACTCTCACTGGGGTACGGGTCCTACACACACACTAACTCTCACTGCGGTACGGGACTCACACACACTAACTCTCACTGGGGTATGGGTCCCACACACACACTGACTCTCACTGGGGTACAGGTCCCACACACACTGACTCTCACTGGGGTGTGGGTCCCACACACACACTGACTCTCACTGGGGTACAGGTCGCACACACACTGACTCTCACTGGGGTACGGGGCCCACACACACTGATTCTCACTGGGGTACGGGTCCCACACACACACTGACTCTCACTGGGGTACGGGTCCCACACACACACTGACTCTCACTGCGGTACGGGACTCACACACACTGACTGTCACTGGGTGTGGGTTCAAAACAAACTGACTCTCACTGGGGTGTGGCTTCCACACACACTGACTCTCAATGGGGTACGGGTTCCACACACGCCAACTCTCACTGGGGTATGAGTCCCACACACACTGACTATCACTGGGGCACGGGTCCCACACACACTGACTCTCACTGGGGTACAGGGCCCACATACACTGACTGTCACTAGGTTACGGGTCCCACACACACTGACTCTCACTGGGGTACGGGTGCCACACACACTGACTCTCACTGGGGTACAGGTCCCACACACACTGACTCTCACTGGGGTACGGGTCCCACCCACACTGACTCTCACTGGGGTACGGGACCCACACACTGACTCTCACTGGGGTACGGGTCCCACCCACACTGACTCTCACTGGGGTACGGGACCCACACACTGACTCTCACTGGGGTACGGGACCCACACACTGACTCTGACTGGGGTATGGGTCCCACACACACACTGACTCTCACTGGGGTACGGGTCCCACACACACACTAACTCTCACTGCGGTACGGGACTCACACACACTAACTCTCACTGGGGTATGGGTCCCACACACACACTGACTCTCACTGGGGTACAGGTCCCACACACACTGACTCTCACTGGGGTGTGGGTCCCACACACACACTGACTCTCACTGGGGTACAGGTCGCACACACACTGACTCTCACTGGGGTACGGGGCCCACACACACTGATTCTCACTGGGGTACGGGTCCCACACACACACTGACTCTCACTGGGGTACGGGTCCCACACACACACTGACTCTCACTGCGGTACGGGACTCACACACACTGACTCTCACTGGGTGTGGGTTCAAAACAAACTGACTCTCACTGGGGTGTGGGTTCCACACACACTGACTCTCACTGGGGTACGGGTCCCACACACACTGACTCTCACTGGGGTACGGGTCCCACCCACACTGACTCTCACTGGGGTACGGGTTCCACACACGCCAACTCTCACTGGGGTATGAGTCCCACACACACTGACTATCACTGGGACACGGGTCCCACACACACTGACTCTCACTGGGGTACAGGGCCCACACACACTGACTGTCACTAGGTTACGGGTCCCACACACACTGACTCTCACTGGGGTACGGGTGCCACACACACTGACTCTCACTGGGGTACGGGTCCCACACACACTGACTCTCACTGGGGTACGGGTCCCACCCACACTGACTCTCACTGGGGTACGGGACCCACACACTGACTCTCACTGGGGTACGGGTCCCACCCACACTGACTCTCACTGGGGTACGTGACCCACACACTGACTCTCACTGGGGTACGGGACCCACACACTGACTCTCACTGGGGTACGGGTCCCACACAGACTTACTCTCACTGGGGTACGGGATCCACACACACTGACTCTCACTGGGGTATGGGACCCACACACACTGACTATCACTGGGGTACAGGTTCTAGACACTGACTCTCACTAGGGTACAGGTTCTACACACACTGACTCTCACTGGGTGTACGGGTTCTACAACCACTGACCCTCACTGGGGTACAGGTCCCACACACACTGACTCTGACTGGGGTACAGGTTCCACACACACAGACTCTCACTGGGGTACAGGTTCCACACACACTGACTCTCACTGGGCTACGGGTTCCTCACGCACTGACTCTCACTGGGGTACGGGTTACACACACACTGACTCTCACTGGGGTACGGGGCCCACACACACTGACTCTCACTGGGGTATGGGTCCCACACACACACTGACTCTCACTGGGGTAGAGGTCGCACACACACTGACTCTCACTGGGGTGTGGGTCCCACACACACACTGACTCTCACTGGGGTACGGGTCCCACACACACACTGACTCTCACTGGGTTATGGGTCCCACACACACACTGAGTCTCACTGGGGTACAGGTCCCACACACACTGACTCTCACTGGGGTACGGGTCCCACACACACACTGACTCTCACTGGGGTATGGGTCCCACACACACACTGACTCTCACTGGGGTACGGGTCCTACACACACACTAACTCTCACTGGGGTATGAGTCCCACACACACTGACTATCACTGGGGCACGGGTCCCACACACACTGACTCTCACTGGGGTACAGGGCCCACACACACTGACTGTCACTAGGTTACGGGTCCCACACACACTGACTCTCACTGGGGTACGGGTGCCACACACACTGACTCTCACTGGGGTACAGGTTCCACACACACTGACTCTCACTGGGGTATGGGTCCTACACAAACTGACTCTCACTGGGGTACAGGACCCACACACACTGACTCTCACTGGAGTACGGTTCCACACACACACACCCACTGGGATACGGGTTCCACACACACTGACTCTTACTGGGGTGTGGGTTCCACACACACTGACTCTCACTGGGGTACGGGTCCCACACACACACTGACCCTCACTGGGGTATGAGTCCCACAGAGACTTAATATCACTGGGGTACGGGATCCACACACACACTGACTCCCACTGGGGTATGGGATCCACACACACTGACTCCCACTGGGGTATGCGTTCCCCACACACTGACTCTCACTGGGGTATGGGTCCCACACACTGACTCTCACTGGGCTACGGGTTCCTCACGCACTGACTCTCACTGGGGTACGGGTTACACACACACTGACTCTCACTGGGGTACGGGGCCCACACACACTGACTCTCACTGGGGTATGGGTCCCACACACACACTGACTCTCACTGGGGTACAGGTCGCACACACACTGACTCTCACTGGGGTGTGGGTCCCACACACACACTGACTCTCACTGGGGTACGGGTCCCACACACACACTGACTCTCACTGGGTTATGGGTCCCACACACACACTGACTCTCACTGGGGTACAGGTCCCACACACACTGACTCTCACTGGTGTACGGGTCCCACACACACACTGACTCTCACTGGGGTATGGGTCCCACACACAAACTGACTCTCACTGGGGTACGGGTCCTACACACACACTAACTCTCACTGCGGTACGGGACTCACACACACTAACTCTCACTGGGGTATGGGTCCCACACACACACTGACTCTCACTGGGGTACAGGTCCCACACACACTGACTCTCACTGGGGTGTGGGTCCCACACACACACTGACTCTCACTGGGGTACAGGTCGCACACACACTGACTCTCACTGGGGTACGGGGCCCACACACACTGATTCTCACTGGGGTACGGGTCCCACACACACACTGACTCTCACTGGGGTACGGGTCCCACACACACACTGACTCTCACTGCGGTACGGGACTCACACACACTGACTGTCACTGGGTGTGGGTTCAAAACAAACTGACTCTCACTGGGGTGTGGCTTCCACACACACTGACTCTCACTGGGGTACGGGTCCCACACACACTGACTCTCACTGGGGTACGGGTCCCACCCACACTGACTCTCAATGGGGTACGGGTTCCACACACGCCAACTCTCACTGGGGTATGAGTCCCACACACACTGACTATCACTGGGGCACGGGTCCCACACACACTGACTCTCACTGGGGTACAGGGCCCACATACACTGACTGTCACTAGGTTACGGGTCCCACACACACTGACTCTCACTGGGGTACGGGTGCCACACACACTGACTCTCACTGGGGTACAGGTCCCACACACACTGACTCTCACTGGGGTACGGGTCCCACCCACACTGACTCTCACTGGGGTACGGGACCCACACACTGACTCTCACTGGGGTACGGGTCCCACCCACACTGACTCTCACTGGGGTACGGGACCCACACACTGACTCTCACTGGGGTACGGGACTCACACACACTAACTCTCACTGGGGTATGGGTCCCACACACACACTGACTCTCACTGGGGTACAGGTCCCACACACACTGACTCTCACTGGGGTGTGGGTCCCACACACACACTGACTCTCACTGGGGTACAGGTCGCACACACACTGACTCTCACTGGGGTACGGGGCCCACACACACTGATTCTCACTGGGGTACGGGTCCCACACACACACTGACTCTCACTGGGGTACGGGTCCCACACACACACTGACTCTCACTGCGGTACGGGACTCACACACACTGACTCTCACTGGGTGTGGGTTCAAAACAAACTGACTCTCACTGGGGTGTGGGATCCACACACACTGACTCTCACTGGGGTACGGGTCCCACACACACTGACTCTCACTGGGGTACGGGTCCCACCCACACTGACTCTCACTGGGGTACGGGTTCCACACACGCCAACTCTCACTGGGGTATGAGTCCCACACACACTGACTATCACTGGGACACGGGTCCCACACACACTGACTCTCACTGGGGTACAGGGCCCACACACACTGACTGTCACTAGGTTACGGGTCCCACACACACTGACTCTCACTGGGGTACGGGTGCCACACACACTGACTCTCACTGGGGTACGGGTCCCACACACACTGACTCTCACTGGGGTACGGGTCCCACCCACACTGACTCTCACTGGGGTACGGGACCCACACACTGACTCTCACTGGGGTACGGGTCCCACCCACACTGACTCTCACTGGGGTACGTGACCCACACACTGACTCTCACTGGGGTACGGGACCCACACACTGACTCTCACTGGGGTACGGGTCCCACACAGACTTACTCTCACTGGGGTACGGGATCCACACACACTGACTCTCACTGGGGTATGGGACCCACACACACTGACTATCACTGGGGTACAGGTTCTAGACACTGACTCTCACTAGGGTACAGGTTCTACACACACTGACTCTCACTGGGTGTACGGGTTCTACAACCACTGACCCTCACTGGGGTACAGGTCCCACACACACTGACTCTGACTGGGGTACAGGTTCCACACACACAGACTCTCACTGGGGTACAGGTTCCACACACACTGACTCTCACTGGGCTACGGGTTCCTCACGCACTGACTCTCACTGGGGTACGGGTTACACACACACTGACTCTCACTGGGGTACGGGGCCCACACACACTGACTCTCACTGGGGTATGGGTCCCACACACACACTGACTCTCACTGGTGTACAGGTCGCACACACACTGAATCTCACTGGGGTGTGGGTCCCACACACACACTGACTCTCACTGGGGTACGGGTCCCACACACACAATGACTCTCACTGGGTTATGGGACCCACACACACACTGAGTCTCACTGGGGTACAGGTCCCACACACACTGACTCTCACTGGGGTACGGGTCCCACACACACACTGACTCTCACTGGGGTATGGGTCCCACACACACACTGACTCTCACTGGGGTACGGGTCCTACACACACACTAACTCTCACTGGGGTATGAGTCCCACACACACTGACTATCACTGGGGCACGGGTCCCACACACACTGACTCTCACTGGGGTACAGGGCCCACACACACTGACTGTCACTAGGTTACGGGTCCCACACACACTGACTCTCACTGGGGTACGGGTGCCACACACACTGACTCTCACTGGGGTACAGGTCCCACACACACTGACTCTCACTGGGGTACGGGTCCCACCCACACTGACTCTCACTGGGGTACGGGACCCACACACTGACTCTCACTGGGGTACGGGTCCCACCCACACTGACTCTCACTGGGGTACGGGACCCACACACTGACTCTCACTGGGGTACGGGACCCACACACTGACTCTGACTGGGGTATGGGTCCCACACACACACTGACTCTCACTGGGGTACGGGTCCCACACACACACTAACTCTCACTGCGGTACGGGACTCACACACACTAACTCTCACTGGGGTATGGGTCCCACACACACACTGACTCTCACTGGGGTACAGGTCCCACACACACTGACTCTCACTGGGGTGTGGGTCCCACACACACACTGACTCTCACTGGGGTACAGGTCGCACACACACTGACTCTCACTGGGGTACGGGGCCCACACACACTGATTCTCACTGGGGTACGGGTCCCACACACACACTGACTCTCACTGGGGTACGGGTCCCACACACACACTGACTCTCACTGGGGTACGGGTCCCACACACACACTGACTCTCACTGCGGTACGGGACTCACACACACTGACTCTCACTGGGTGTGGGTTCAAAACAAACTGACTCTCACTGGGGTGTGGGTTCCACACACACTGACTCTCACTGGGGTACGGGTCCCACACACACTGACTCTCACTGGGGTACGGGTCCCACCCACACTGACTCTCACTGGGGTACGGGTTCCTCACACGCCAACTCTCACTGGGGTATGAGTCCCACACACACTGACTATCACTGGGACACGGGTCCCACACACACTGACTCTCACTGGGGTACAGGGCCCACACACACTGACTGTCACTAGGTTACGGGTCCCACACACACTGACTCTCACTGGGGTACGGGTGCCACACACACTGACTCTCACTGGGGTACGGGTCCCACACACACTGACTCTCACTGGGGTACGGGTCCCACCCACACTGACTCTCACTGGGGTACGGGACCCACACACTGACTCTCACTGGGGTACGGGTCCCACCCACACTGACTCTCACTGGGGTACGGGACCCACACACTGACTCTCACTGGGGTACGGGACCCACACACTGACTCTCACTGGGGTACGGGTCCCACACAGACTTACTCTCACTGGAGTACGGGATCCACACACACTGACTCTCACTGGGGTATGGGACCCACACACACTGACTATCACTGGGGTACAGGTTCTAGACACTGACTCTCACTAGGGTACAGGTTCTACACACACTGACTCTCACTGGGTGTACGGGTTCTACAACCACTGACCCTCACTGGGGTACAGGTCCCACACACACTGACTCTGACTGGGGTACAGGTCCCACACACACTGACTCTGACTGGGGTACAGGTTCCACACACACAGACTCTCACTGGGGTACGGGTCCTACACAAACTGACTCACACTGGGGTACAGGACCCACACACACTGACTCTCACTGGGGTACGGGTCCCACACACACTGACTCTCGCTGGGGTACGGGTCCCACACACGCTGACTCTCGCTGGCGTACGGGTCCCACACAGACTTACTCTCACTGGGGTACAGGTTCCTCACACACTGACTCTCAATGGGGTACGGGTCCCACACACACTGACTCTCACTGGGGTATGTGTTCCATACACACTGACTCTCACTGGGGTACAGGACCCACACACACTGACACTCACTGGGGTATGGGTCCCACAAACACTGACTCTCACTGGGGTACGGGTGCCACACACACTGACTCTCACTGGGGTACGGGTCCTACACACACTGACTCTCACTGGGGTACGGGTCCCGCACACTCTGACTCTCACTGGGGTACGGGTCCCACACACACTGACACTCACTGGGGTATGAGTCCCACACACCTACGGACTCTCACTGGGGTACGGGTCCCACACACACACTGACTCTCACTGGGGTCTGAGTCCCACACACACGGACTCTCACTGGGGTACGGGTCCCACCCACACTGACTCTCACTGGGGTACGGGTCCCACACATACTGACTCTCACTGGGATACGGGTCCTACACACACTGACTCTCACTGGGGTACAGGGCCCACACACACTGACTGTCACTAGGTTACGGGTCCCACACACACTGACTCTCACTGGGGTACGGGTGCCACACACACTGACTCTCACTGGGGTACGGGTCCCACACACACTGACTCTCACTGGGGTACGGGTCCCACCCACACTGACTCTCACTGGGGTACGGGACCCACACACTGACTCTCACTGGGGTACGGGTCCCACCCACACTGACTCTAACTGGGGTACGGGACCCACACACTGACTCTCACTGGGGTACGGGACCCACACACTGACTCTCACTGGGGTACGGGACCCACACACTGACTCTCACTGGGGTACGGGACCCACACACTGACTCTCACTGGGGTACGGGTCCCACACAGACTTACTCTCACTGGGGTACGGGATCCACACACACTGACTCTCACTGGGGTATGGGACCCACACACACTATCACTGGGGTACAGGTTCTAGACACTGACTCTCACTAGGGTACAGGTTCTACACACACTGACTCTCACTGGGTGTACGGGTTCTACAACCACTGACCCTCACTGGGGTACAGGTCCCACACACACTGACTCTGACTGGGGTACAGGTTCCACACACACAGACTCTCACTGGGGTACGGGTCCTACACAAACTGACTCTCACTGGGGTACAGGACCCACACACACTGACTCTCACTGGGGTACGGGTCCCACACACACTGACTCTCACTGGGGTACGGGTCCCACACACACTGACTCTCACTGGGGTACGGGTCCCACACACACTGACTCTCACTGGGGTACGGGTCCCACACACACTGACTCTCACTGGGGTACGGGTCCCACACACACTGACTCTCACTGGGGAACGGGTCCCACACACGCTGACTCTCGCTGGCGTACGGGTCCCACACAGACTTACTCTCACTGGGGTACAGGTTCCTCACACACTGACTCTCAATGGGGTACGGGTCCCACACACACTGACTCTCACTGGGGTATGTGTTCCATACACACTGACTCTCACTGGGGTACAGGACCCACACACACTGACACTCACTGGGGTATGGGTCCCACAAACACTGACTCTCACTGGGGTACGGGTGCCACACACACTGACTCTCACTGGGGTACGGGTCCCACACTCACTGACTCTCACTGGAGTACGGGTCCCACACACACACTGACTCTCACTGGGGTATGAGTCCCACACACACGGACTCTCACTGGGGTACGGGTCCCACCCACACTGACTCTCACTGGGGTACGGGTCCCACACATACTGACTCTCACTGGGGTACGGGACCCACACACACTGACTCTCACTGGGGTACGGGACCCACACACACTGACTCTCACTAGGGTACGGGTCCCACACACTGACTCTCACTGGGGTACGTGTTCCACACACACTGACTCTCACTGGGGTATGTGTTCCACACACACTGAATCTCACTGGGGTACGGGACCCACACACACTGACTCTCACTGGGGTACGGGTCCCACACACACACTGACTCTCACTGGGGTATGGGTCACACACACTGACTCTCACTGGGGTACAGGTCCCACACACACTGACCATCACTGGGGTACAGGTTCTACACACACTGACTCACACTGGGTGTACGGGTTCTACACGCACTGACTCTCACTGGGGTACAGGTCCCACACACACTGACTCTGACTGGGGTACAGGTTCCACACACACTGACTCTCACTGGGGTATGGGTCCTACACAAACTGACTCTCACTGGGGTACAGGACCCACACACACTGACTCTCACTGGAGTACGGTTCCACACACACACACCCACTGGGATACGGGTTCCACACACACTGACTCTTACTGGGGTTTGGGTTCCACACACACTGACTCTCACTGGGGTACGGGTCCCACACACACACTGACCCTCACTGGGGTATGAGTCCCACACAGACTTAATATCACTGGGGTACGGGATCCACACACACACTGACTCCCACTGGGGTATGGGATCCACACACACTGACTCCCACTGGGGTATGCGTTCCCCACACAGTGACTCTCACTGGGGTATGGGTCCCACACACTGACTCTCACTGGGCTACGGGTTCCTCACGCACTGACTCTCACTGGGGTACGGGTTACACACACACTGACTCTCACTGGGGTACGGGGCCCACACACACTGACTCTCACTGGGGTATGGGTCCCACACACACACTGACTCTCACTGGGGTACAGGTCGCACACACACTGACTCTCACTGGGGTGTGGGTCCCACACACACACTGACTCTCACTGGGGTACGGGTCCCACACACACACTGACTCTCACTGGGTTATGGGTCCCACACACACACTGACTCTCACTGGGGTACAGGTCCCACACACACTGACTCTCACTGGGGTACGGGTCCCACACACACACTGACTCTCACTGGGGTACGGGTCCTACACACACACTAACTCTCACTGCGGTACGGGACTCACACACACTAACTCTCACTGGGGTATGGGTCCCACACACACACTGACTCTTACTGGGGTACAGGTCCCACACACTCTGACTCTCACTGGGGTACGGGTCCCACACACACTGACTCTCGCTGGGGTACGGGTCCCACACACGCTTACTCTCGCTGGCGTACGGGTCCCACACAGACTTACTCTCACTGGGGTACAGGTTCCTCACACACTGACTCTCAATGGGGTACGGGTCCCACACACACTGACTCTCACTGGGGTATGTGTGCCATACACACTGACTCTCACTGGGGTACAGGACCCACACACACTGACACTCACTGGGGTATGGGTCCCACAAACACTGACTCTCACTGGGGTACGGGTGCCACACACACTGACTCTCACTGGGGTACGGGTCCCACACACACTGACTCTCACTGGGGTACGGGTCCCGCACACTCTGACTCTCACTGGGGTACGGGTCCCACACACACTGACTCTCACTGGGGTATGAGTCCCACACACACGGACTCTCACTGGGGTACGGGTCCCACACACACACTGACTCTCACTGGGGTATGAGTCCCACACACACGGACTCTCACTGGGGTACGGGTCCCACCCAAACTGACTCTCACTGGAGTACAGGTCCCACACATACTGACTCTCACTGGGGTACGGGTCCTACACACACTGACTCTCACTGGGGTACAGGGCCCACACACACTGACTGTCACTAGGTTACGGGTCCCACACACACTGACTCTCACTGGGGTACGGGTGCCACACACACTGACTCTCACTGGGGTACGGGTCCCACACACACTGACTCTCACTGGGGTACGGGTCCCACCCACACTGACTCTCACTGGGGTACGGGACCCACACACTGACTCTCCCTGGGGTACGGGTCCCACCCACACTGACTCTCACTGGGGTACGGGACCCACACACTGACTCTCACTGGGGTACGGGACCCACACACTGACTCTCACTGGGGTACGGGTCCCCCACAGACTTACTCTCACTGGGGTACGGGATCCACACACACTGACTCTCACTGGGGTATGGGACCCACACACACTGACTATCACTGGGGTACAGGTTCTAGACACTGACTCTCACTAGGGTACAGGTTCTACACAGACTGACTCTCACTGGGTGTACGGGTTCTACAACCACTGACCCTCACTGGGGTACAGGTCCCACACACACTGACTCTGACTGGGGTACAGGTTCCACACACACAGACTCTCACTGGGGTACGGGTCCTACACAAACTGACTCTCACTGGGGTACAGGACCCACACACACTGACTCTCACTGGGGTACGGGTCCCACACAGACTTACTCTCACTGGGGTACAGGTTCCTCACACACTGACTCTCAATGGGGTACGGGTCCCACACACACTGACTCTCACTGGGGTATGTGTTCCATACACACTGACTCTCACTGGGGTACAGGACCCACACACACTGACACTCACTGGGGTATGGGTCCCACAAACACTGACTCTCACTGGGGTACGGGTGCCACACACACTGACTCTCACTGGGGTACGGGTCCCACACTCACTGACTCTCACTGGAGTACGGGTCCCACACACACACTGACTCTCACTGGGGTATGAGTCCCACACACACGGACTCTCACTGGGGTACGGGTCCCACCCACACTGACTCTCACTGGGGTACGGGTCCCACACATACTGACTCTCACTGGGGTACGGGACCCACACACACTGACTCTCACTGGGGTACGGGTCCCACACACACACTGACTCTCACTAGGGTACTGGTCCCACACACTGACTCTCACTGGGGTACGTGTTCCACAGACACTGACTCTCACTGGGGTATGTGTTCCACACACACTGAATCTCACTGGGGTACGGGACCCACACACACTGACTCTCACTGGGGTACGGGTCCCACACACACACTGACTCTCACTGGGGTATGGGTCACACACACTGACTCTCACTGGGGTACAGGTCCCACACACACTGACCATCACTGGGGTACAGGTTCTACACACACTGACTCACACTGGGTGTACGGGTTCTACACGCACTGACTCTCACTGGGGTACAGGTCCCACACACACTGACTCTGACTGGGGTACAGGTTCCACACACACTGACTCTCACTGGGGTATGGGTCCTACACAAACTGACTCTCACTGGGGTACAGGACCCACACACACTGACTCTCACTGGAGTACGGTTCCACACACACACACCCACTGGGATACGGGTTCCACACACACTGACTCTTACTGGGGTTTGGGTTCCACACACACTGACTCTCACTGGGGTACGGGTCCCACACACACACTGACCCTCACTGGGGTATGAGTCCCACACAGACTTAATATCACTGGGGTACGGGATCCACACACACACTGACTCCCACTGGGGTATGGGATCCACACACACTGACTCCCACTGGGGTATGCGTTCCCCACACACTGACTCTCACTGGGGTATGGGTCCCACACACTGACTCTCACTGGGCTACGGGTTCCTCACGCACTGACTCTCACTGGGGTACGGGTTACACACACAATGACTCTCACTGGGGTACGGGGCCCACACACACTGACTCTCACTGGGGTATGGGTCCCACACACACACTGACTCTCACTGGGGTACAGGTCGCACACACACTGACTCTCACTGGGGTGTGGGTCCCACAAACACACTGACTCTCACTGGGGTACGGGTCCCACACACACACTGACTCTCACTGGGTTATGGGTCCCACACACACACTGACTCTCACTGGGGTACAGGTCCCACACACACTGACTCTCACTGGGGTACGGGTCCCACACACACACTGACTCTCACTGGGGTATGGGTCCCACACACACACTGACTCTCACTGGGGTACGGGTCCTACACACACACTAACTCTCACTGCGGTACGGGACTCACACACACTAACTCTTACTGGGGTATGGGTCCCACACACACACTGACTCTCACTGGGGTACAGGTCCCACACACACTGACTCTCACTGGGGTGTGGGTCCCACACACACACTGACTCTCACTGGGGTACAGGTCGCACACACACTGACTCTCACTGGGGTACGGGGCCCACACACACTGATTCTCACTGGGGTACAGGTCCCACACACACACTGACTCTCACTGGGGTACGGGTCCCACACACACACTGACTCTCACTGCGGTACGGGACTCACACACACTGACTCTCACTGGGTGTGGGTTCAAAACAAACTGACTCTCACTGGGGTGTGGGTTCCACACACACTGACTCTCACTGGGGTACGGGTCCCACACACACTGACTCTCACTGGGGTACGGGTCCCACCCACACTGACTCTCACTGGGGTACGGGTTCCACACACGCCAACTCTCACTGGGGTATGAGTCCCACACACACTGACTATCACTGGGGCACGGGTCCCACACACACTGACTCTCACTGGGGTACAGGGCCCACACACACTGACTGTCACTAGGTTACGGGTCCCACACACACTGACTCTCACTGGCGTACGGGTGCCACACACACTGACTCTCACTGGGGTACAGGTCCCACACACACTGACTCTCACTGGGGTACGGGTCCCACCCACACTGACTCTCACTGGGGTACGGGACCCACACACTGACTCTCACTGGGGTACGGGTCCCACCCACACTGACTCTCACTGGGGTACGGGACCCACACACTGACTCTCACTGGGGTACGGGACCCACACACTGACTCTCACTGGGGTATGGGTCCCACACACACACTGACTCTCACTGGGGTACGGGTCCCACACACACACTAACTCTCACTGCGGTACGGGACTCACACACACTAACTCTCACTGGGGTATGGGTCCCACACACACACTGACTCTCACTGGGGTACAGGTCCCACACACACTGACTCTCACTGGGGTGTGGGTCCCACACACACACTGACTCTCACTGGGGTACAGGTCGCACACACACTGACTCTCACTGGGGTACGGGGCCCACACACACTGATTCTCACTGGGGTACGGGTCCCACACACACACTGACTCTCACTGGGGTACGGGTCCCACACACACACTGACTCTCACTGCGGTACGGGACTCACACACACTGACTCTCACTGGGTGTGGGTTCAAAACAAACTGACTCTCACTGGGGTGTGGGTTCCACACACACTGACTCTCACTGGGGTACGGGTCCCACACACACTGACTCTCACTGGGGTACGGGTCCCACCCACACTGACTCTCACTGGGGTACGGGTTCCACACACGCCAACTCTCACTGGGGTATGAGTCCCACACACACTGACTCTCGCTGGCGTACGGGTCCCACACAGACTTACTCTCACTGGGGTACAGGTTCCTCACACACTGACTCTCAATGGGGTACGGGTCCCACACACACTGACTCTCACTGGGGTATGTGTTCCATACACACTGACTCTCACTGGGGTACAGGACCCACACACACTGACACTCACTGGGGTATGGGTCCCACAAACACTGACTCTCACTGGGGTACGGGTGCCACACACACTGACTCTCACTGGGGTACGGGTCCCACACACACTGACTCTCACTGGGGTACGGGTCCCGCACACTCTGACTCTCACTGGGGTACGGGTCCCACACACACTGACTCTCACTGGGGTATGAGTCCCACACACACGGACTCTCACTGGGGTACGGGTCCCACACACACACTGACTCTCACTGGGGTATGAGTCCCACACACACGGACTCTCACTGGGGTACGGGTCCCACCCACACTGACTCTCACTGGGGTACGGGTCCCACACATACTGACTCTCACTGGGGTACGGGTCCTACACACACTGACTCTCACTGGGGTACGGGAGCCACACACTGACTCTCACTGGGGTACGGGACCCACACACTGACTCTCACTGGGATACGGGTCCCACACAGACTTACTCTCACTGGGGTACGGGATCCACACACACTGACTCTCACTGGGGTATGGCACCCACACACACTGACTATCACTGGGGTACAGGTTCTAGACACTGACTCTCACTAGGGTACAGGTTCTACACACACTGACTCTCACTGGGTGTACGGGTTCTACAACCACTGACCCTCACTGGGGTACAGGTCCCACACACACTGACTCTGACTGGGGTACAGGTTCCACACACACAGACTCTCACTGGGGTACGGGTCCTACACAAACTGACTCTCACTGGGGTACAGGACCCACACACACTGACTCTCACTGGGGTACGGGTCCCACACACACTGACTCTCGCTGGGGTACGGGTCCCACACACGCTTACTCTCGCTGGCGTACGGGTCCCACACAGACTTACTCTCACTGGGGTACAGGTTCCTCACACACTGACTCTCAATGGGGTACGGGTCCCACACACACTGACTCTCACTGGGGTATGTGTTCCATACACACTGACTCTCACTGGGGTACAGGACCCACACACACTGACACTCACTGGGGTATGGGTCCCACAAACACTGACTCTCACTGGGGTACGGGTGCCACACACACTGACTCTCACTGGGGTACGGGTCCCACACACACTGACTCTCACTGGGGTACGGGTCCCGCACACTCTGACTCTCACTGGGGTACGGGTCCCACACACACTGACTCTCACTGGGGTATGAGTCCCACACACACGGACTCTCACTGGGGTACGGGTCCCACCCACACTGACTCTCACTGGGGTACGGGTCCCACACATACTGACTCTCACTGGGGTACGGGACCCACACACACTGACTCTCACTGGGGTACGGGTTCCACACACACTGACTCTCACTGGGGTACGGGTCCCACACACACTGACTCTCACTGGGGAACGGGTCCCACACACACTGACTCTCACTGGGGTACGGGTCCCACACACACTGACTCTCGCTGGCGTACGGGTCCCACACAGACTTACTCTCACTGGGGTACAGGTTCCTCACACACTGACTCTCAATGGGGTACGGGTCCCACACACACTGACTCTCACTGGGGTATGTGTTCCATACACACTGACTCTCACTGGGGTACAGGACCCACACACACTGACACTCACTGGGGTATGGGTCCCACAAACACTGACTCTCACTGGGGTACGGGTGCCACACACACTGACTCTCACTGGGGTACTGGTCCCACACTCACTGACTCTCACTGGAGTACGGGTCCCACACACACACTGACTCTCACTGGGGTATGAGTCCCACACACACGGACTCTCACTGGGGTACGGGTCCCACCCACACTGACTCTCACTGGGGTACGGGTCCCACACATACTGACTCTCACTGGGGTACGGGACCCACACACACTGACTCTCACTGGGGTACGGGACCCACACACACTGACTCTCACTAGGGTACGGGTCCCACACACTGACTCTCACTGGGGTACGTGTTCCACACACACTGACTCTCACTGGGGTATGTGTTCCACACACACTGAATCTCACTGGGGTACGGGACCCACACACACTGACTCTCACTGGGGTACGGGTCCCACACACACACTGACTCTCACTGGGGTATGGGTCACACACACTGACTCTCACTGGGGTACAGGTCCCACACACACTGACCATCACTGGGGTACAGGTTCTACACACACTGACTCACACTGGGTGTACGGGTTCTACACGCACTGACTCTCACTGGGGTACAGGTCCCACACACACTGACTCTGACTGGGGTACAGGTTCCACACACACTGACTCTCACTGGGGTATGGGTCCTACACAAACTGACTCTCACTGGGGTACAGGACCCACACACACTGACTCTCACTGGAGTACGGTTCCACACACACACACCCACTGGGATACGGGTTCCACACACACTGACTCTTACTGGGGTTTGGGTTCCACACACACTGACTCTCACTGGGGTACGGGTCCCACACACACACTGACCCTCACTGGGGTATGAGTCCCACACAGACTTAATATCACTGGGGTACGGGATCCACACACACACTGACTCCCACTGGGGTATGGGATCCACACACACTGACTCCCACTGGGGTATGCGTTCCCCACACACTGACTCTCACTGGGGTATGGGTCCCACACACTGACTCTCACTGGGCTACGGGTTCCTCACGCACTGACTCTCACTGGGGTACGGGTTACACACACACTGACTCTCACTGGGGTACGGGGCCCACACACACTGACTCTCACTGGGGTATGGGTCCCACACACACACTGACTCTCACTGGGGTACAGGTCGCACACACACTGACTCTCACTGGGGTGTGGGTCCCACACACACACTGACTCTCACTGGGGTACGGGTCCCACACACACACTGACTCTCACTGGGTTATGGGTCCCACACACACACTGACTCTCACTGGGGTACAGGTCCCACACACACTGACTCTCACTGGGGTACGGGTCCCACACACACACTGACTCTCACTGGGGTATGGGTCCCACACACACACTAACTCTCACTGGGGTATGGGTCCCACACACACACTGACTCTCACTGGGGTACAGGTCCCACACACACTGACTCTCACTGGGGTGTGGGTCCCACACACACACTGACTCTCACTGGGGTACAGGTCGCACACACACTGACTCTCACTGGGGTACGGGGCCCACACACACTGATTCTCACTGGGGTACGGGTCCCACACACACACTGACTCTCACTGGGGTACGGGTCCCACACACACACTGACTCTCACTGCGGTACGGGACTCACACACACTGACTCTCACTGGGTGTGGGTTCAAAACAAACTGACTCTCACTGGGGTGTGGGTTCCACACACACTGACTCTCACTGGGGTACGGGTTCCACACACACTGACTCTCACTGGGGTACGGGTCCCACCCACACTGACTCTCACTGGGGTACGGGTTCCACACACGCCAACTCTCACTGGGGTATGAGTCCCACACACACTGACTATCACTGGGGCACGGGTCCCACACACACTGACTCTCACTGGGGTACGGGTGCCACACACACTGACTCTCACTGGGGTACGGGTCCCACACACACTGACTCTCACTGGGGTACGGGTCCCACCCACACTGACTCTCACTGGGGTACGGGACCCACACACTGACTCTCACTGGGGTACGGGTCCCACCCACACTGACTCTCACTGGGGTACGGGACCCACACACTGACTCTCACTGGGGTACGGGACCCACACACTGACTCTCACTGGGGTACGGGTCCCACACAGACTTACTCTCACTGGGGTACGGGATCCACACACACTGACTCTCACTGGGGTATGGGACCCACACACACTGACTATCACTGGGGTACAGGTTCTAGACACTGACTCTCACTAGGGTACAGGTTCTACACACACTGACTCTCACTGGGTGTACGGGTTCTACAACCACTGACCCTCACTGGGGTACAGGTCCCACACACACTGACTCTGACTGGGGTACAGGTTCCACACACACAGACTCTCACTGGGGTACGGGTCCTACACAAACTGACTCTCACTGGGGTACAGGACCCACACACACTGACTCTCACTGGGGTACGGGTCCCACACACACTGACTCTCACTGGGGTATGGGTCCCACACACACTGACTCTCACTGGGGTACGGGTCCCACACACACTGACTCTCACTGGGGTACGGGTCCCACACACACTGACTCTCACTGGGGTACGGGTCCCACACACACTGACTCTCGCTGGCGTACGGGTCCCACACAGACTTACTCTCACTGGGGTACAGGTTCCTCACACACTGACTCTCAATGGGGTACGGGTCCCACACACACTGACTCTCACTGGGGTATGTGTTCCATACACACTGACTCTCACTGGGGTACAGGGCCTACACACACTGACACTCACTGGGGTATGGGTCCCACAAACACTGACTCTCACTGGGGTACGGGTGCCACACACACTGACTCTCACTGGGGTACGGGTCCCACACTCACTGACTCTCACTGGAGTACGGGTCCCACACACACACTGACTCTCACTGGGGTATGAGTCCCACACACACGGACTCTCACTGGGGTACGGGTCCCACCCACACTGACTCTCACTGGGGTACGGGTCCCACACATACTGACTCTCACTGGGGTACGGGACCCACACACACTGACTCTCACTGGGGTACGGGACCCACACACACTGACTCTCACTAGGGTACGGGTCCCACACACTGACTCTCACTGGGGTACGTGTTCCACACACACTGACTCTCACTGGGGTATGTGTTCCACACACACTGAATCTCACTGGGGTACGGGACCCACACACACTGACTCTCACTGGGGTACGGGTCCCACACACACACTGACTCTCACTGGGGTATGGGTCACACACACTGACTCTCACTGGGGTACAGGTCCCACACACACTGACCATCACTGGGGTACAGGTTCTACACACACTGACTCACACTGGGTGTACGGGTTCTACACGCACTGACTCTCACTGGGGTACAGGTCCCACACACACTGACTCTGACTGGGGTACAGGTTCCACACACACTGACTCTCACTGGGGTATGGGTCCTACACAAACTGACTCTCACTGGGGTACAGGACCCACACACACTGACTCTCACTGGAGTACGGTTCCACACACACACACCCACTGGGATACGGGTTCCACACACACTGACTCTTACTGGGGTGTGGGTTCCACACACACTGACTCTCACTGGGGTACGGGTCCCACACACACACTGACCCTCACTGGGGTATGAGTCCCACACAGACTTAATCTCACTGGGGTACGGGATCCACACACACACTGACTCCCACTGGGGTATGGGATCCACACACACTGACTCCCACTGGGGTATGCGTTCCCCACACACTGACTCTCACTGGGGTATGGGTCCCACACACTGACTCTCACTGGGCTACGGGTTCCTCACGCACTGACTCTCACTGGGGTACGGGTTACACACACACTGACTCTCACTGGGGTACGGGGCCCACACACACTGACTCTCACTGGGGTACGGGGCCCACACACACTGACTCTCACTGGGGTACGGGTCCCACACACACTGAATCTCACTGGGGTACAGGTTCTTCACACACTGACTCTCACTGGGTACAGGTTCCTCACACACTGACTCTCACTGGGGTACGAGTCCCACACACACTGACTCACTGGGGTACATGTTCCCCACACACGGACTCTCACTGGGGTACGTGTTCCACACACACTGACTCTCACTGGGGTACGGATACCACGCACGCTGACTCTCCCTGGTGTACGGGTCTCACACATACTGACTCTCACTGGGGTACAGGTCCCACACACACTGACTCTCACTGGGGTACGGGTTCTACACACACACTGATTCTCACTGGGATACGGGTCCCACACATACTGACTCTCACTAGGGTACGGGTTCTACACACACACTGATTCTCACTGGGATACAGGTCCCACACATACTGACTGTCACTAGGGTACAGGTTCTACACACACTGACTCTCCCTGGTGTACGGGTCTCACACATACTGACTCTCACTGGGGTACGGGTCCCACATACACACTGACACTCACTGGGGTACAGGTCCCACACACACTGACTCTCACTGGGGTACGGGTCCCACACACACACTGACTCTCACTGGGGTATGAGTCCCACACACACGGACTCTCACTGGGGTACGGGTCCCACCCACACTGACTCTCACTGGTGTACGGGTCCCACACATACTGACTCTCACTGGGGTACGGGTCCCACACACACTGACTCTCACTGGGGTACAGGGCCCACACACACTGACTGTCACTAGGTTACGGGTCCCACAGATACTGACTCTCACTGGGGTACGGGTCCTATACACACTGACTCTCACTGGGGTACAGGGCCCACACACACTGACTGTCACTAGGTTACGGGTCCCACACACACTGACTCTCACTGGGGTACGGGTGCCACACACACTGACTCTCACTGGGGTACGGGTGCCACACACACTGACTCTCACTGGGGTACGGGTCCCACCCACACTGACTCTCACTGGGGTACGGGACCCACACACTGACTCTCACTGGGGTACGGGTCCCACCCACACTGACTCTCACTGGGGTACGGGACCCACACACTGACTCTCACTGGGGTACGGGACCCACACACTGACTCTCACTGGGGTACGGGTCCCACACAGACTTACTCTCACTGGGGTACGGGATCCACACACACTGACTCTCACTGGGGTATGGGACCCACACACACTGACTATCACTGGGGTACAGGTTCTAGACACTGACTCTCACTAGGGTACAGGTTCTACACACACTGACTCTCACTGGGTGTACGGGTTCTACAACCACTGACCCTCACTGGGGTACAGGTCCCACACACACTGACTCTGACTGGGGTACAGGTTCCACACACACAGACTCTCACTGGGGTACGGGTCCTACACAAACTGACTCTCACTGGGGTACAGGACCCACACACACTGACTCTCACTGGGGTACGGGTCCCACACACACTGACTCTCACTGGGGTATGGGTCCCACACAAACTGACTCTCACTTGGGTACGGGTCCCACACACACTGACTCTCACTGGGGTACGGGTCCCACACACGCTGACTCTCGCTGGCGTACGGGTCCCACACAAACTTACTCTCACTGGGGTACAGGTTCCTCACACACTGACTCTCAATGGGGTACGGGTCCCACACACACACTGACTCTCACTGGGGTACAGGTCGCACACACACTGACTCTCACTGGGGTGTGGGTCCCACACACACACTGACTCTCACTGGGGTACGGGTCCCACACACACACTGACTCTCACTGGGTTATGGGTCCCACACACACACTGACTCTCACTGGGGTACAGGTCCCACACACACTGACTCTCACTGGGGTACGGGTCCCACACACACACTGACTCTCACTGGGGTATGGGTCCCACACACACACTGACTCTCACTGGGGTACGGGTCCTACACACACACAAACTCTCACTGCGGTACGGGACTCACACACACTAACTCTCACTGGGGTATGGGTCCCACACACACACTGACTCTCACTGGGGTACAGGTCCCACACACACTGACTCTCACTGGGGTGTGGGTCCCACACACACACTGACTCTCACTGGGGTACAGGTCGCACACACACTGACTCTCACTGGGGTACGGGGCCCACACACACTGATTCTCACTGGGGTACGGGTCCCACACACACACTGACTCTCACTGGGGTACGGGTCCCACACACACACTGACTCTCACTGCGGTACGGGACTCACACACACTGACTCTCACTGGGTGTGGGTTCAAAACAAACTGACTCTCACTGGGGTGTGGGTTCCACACACACTGACTCTCACTGGGGTACGGGTCCCACACACACTGACTCTCACTGGGGTACGGGTCCCACCCACACTGACTCTCACTGGGGTACGGGTTCCACACACGCCAACTCTCACTGGGGTATGAGTCCCACACACACTGACTATCACTGGGGCACGGGTCCCACACACACTGACTCTCACTGGGGTACAGGGCCCACACACACTGACTGTCACTAGGTTACGGGTCCCACACACACTGACTCTCACTGGCGTACGGGTGCCACACACACTGACTCTCACTGGGGTACAGGTCCCACACACACTGACTTTCACTGGGGTACGGGTCCCACCCACACTGACTCTCACTGGGGTACGGGACCCACACACTGACTCTCACTGGGGTACGGGTCCCACCCACACTGACTCTCACTGGGGTACGGGATCCACACACTGACTCTCACTGGGGTACGGGACCCACACACTGACTCTCACTGGGGTATGGGTCCCACACACACACTGACTCTCACTGGGGTACGGGTCCCACACACACACTAACTCTCACTGCGGTACGGGACTCACACACACTAACTCTCACTGGGGTATGGGTCCCACACACACACTGACTCTCACTGGGGTACAGGTCCCACACACACTGACTCTCACTGGGGTGTGGGTCCCACACACACACTGACTCTCACTGGGGTACAGGTCGCACACACACTGACTCTCACTGGGGTACGGGGCCCACACACACTGATTCTCACTGGGGTACGGGTCCCACACACACACTGACTCTCACTGGGGTACGGGTCCCACACACACACTGACTCTCACTGCGGTACGGGACTCACACACACTGACTCTCACTGGGTGTGGGTTCAAAACAAACTGACTCTCACTGGGGTGTGGGTTCCACACACACTGACTCTCACTGGGGTACGGGTCCCACACACACTGACTCTCACTGGGGTACGGGTCCCACCCACACTGACTCTCACTGGGGTACGGGTTCCACACACGCCAACTCTCACTGGGGTATGAGTCCCACACACACTGACTCTCGCTGGCGTACGGGTCCCACGCAGACTTACTCTCACTGGGGTACAGGTTCCTCACACACTGACTCTCAATGGGGTACGGGTCCCACACACACTGACTCTCACTGGGGTATGTGTTCCATACACACTGACTCTCACTGGGGTACAGGACCCACACACACTGACACTCACTGGGGTATGGGTCCCACAAACACTGACTCTCACTGGGGTACGGGTGCCACACACACTGACTCTCACTGGGGTACGGGTCCCACACACACTGACTCTCACTGGGGTACGGGTCCCGCACACTCTGACTCTCACTGGGGTACGGGTCCCACACACACTGACTCTCACTGGGGTATGAGTCGCACACACACGGACTCTCACTGGGGTACGGGTCCCACACACACACTGACTCTCACTGGGGTATGAGTCCCACACACACGGACTCTCACTGGGGTACGGGTCCCACCCACACTGACTCTCACTGGGGTACGGGTCCCACACATACTGACTCTCACTGGGGTACGGGTCCTACACACACTGACTCTCACTGGGGTACAGGGCCCACACACACTGACTGTCACTAGGTTACGGGTCCCACACACACTGACTCTCACTGGGGTACGGGTGCCACACACACTGACTCTCACTGGGGTACGGGTCCCACACACACTGACTCTCACTGGGGTACGGGTCCCACCCACACTGACTCTCACTGGGGTACGGGACCCACACACTGACTCTCACTGGGGTACGGGTCCCACCCACACTGACTCTCACTGGGGTACGGGACCCACACACTGACTCTCACTGGGGTACGGGACCCACACACTGACTCTCACTGGGATACGGGTCCCACACAGACTTACTCTCACTGGGGTACGGGATCCACACACACTGACTCTCACTGGGGTATGGGACCCACACACACTGACTATCACTGGGGTACAGGTTCTAGACACTGACTCTCACTAGGGTACAGGTTCTACACACACTGACTCTCACTGGGTGTACGGGTTCTACAACCACTGACCCTCACTGGGATACAGGTCCCACACACACTGACTCTGACTGGGGTACAGGTTCCACACACACAGACTCTCACTGGGGTACGGGTCCTACACAAACTGACTCTCACTGGGGTACAGGACCCACACACACTGACTCTCACTGGGGTACGGGTCCCACACACACTGACTCTCACTGGGGTATGGGTCCCACACACACTGACTCTCACTGGGGTACGGGTCCCACACACACTGACTCTCACTGGGGTACGGGTCCCACACACACTGACTCTCACTGGGGTACGGGTCCCACACACACTGACTCTCACTGGGGAACGGGTCCCACACACGCTGACTCTCGCTGGCGTACGGGTCCCACACAGACTTACTCTCACTGGGGTACAGGTTCCTCACACACTGACTCTCAATGGGGTACGGGTCCCACACACACTGACTCTCACTGGGGTATGTGTTCCATACACACTGACTCTCACTGGGGTACAGGGCCCACACACACTGACACTCACTGGGGTATGGGTCCCACAAACACTGACTCTCACTGGGGTACGGGTGCCACACACACTGACTCTCACTGGGGTACGGGTCCCACACTCACTGACTCTCACTGGAGTACGGGTCCCACACACACACTGACTCTCACTGGGGTATGAGTCCCACACACACGGACTCTCACTGGGGTACGGGTCCCACCCACACTGACTCTCACTGGGGTACGGGTCCCACACATACTGACTCTCACTGGGGTACGGGACCCACACACACTGACTCTCACTGGGGTACGGGACCCACACACACTGACTCTCACTAGGGTACGGGTCCCACACACTGACTCTCACTGGGGTACGTGTTCCACACACACTGACTCTCACTGGGGTATGTGTTCCACACACACTGAATCTCACTGGGGTACGGGACCCACACACACTGACTCTCACTGGGGTACGGGTCCCACACACACACTGACTCTCACTGGGGTATGGGTCACACACACTGACTCTCACTGGGGTACAGGTCCCACACACACTGACCATCACTGGGGTACAGGTTCTACACACACAGACTCACACTGGGTGTACGGGTTCTACACGCACTGACTCTCACTGGGGTACAGGTCCCACACACACTGACTCTGACTGGGGTACAGGTTCCACACACACTGACTCTCACTGGGGTATGGGTCCTACACAAACTGACTCTCACTGGGGTACAGGACCCACACACACTGACTCTCACTGGAGTACGGTTCCACACACACACACCCACTGGGATACGGGTTCCACACACACTGACTCTTACTGGGGTGTGGGTTCCACACACACTGACTCTCACTGGGGTACGGGTCCCACACACACACTGACCCTCACTGGGGTATGAGTCCCACAGAGACTTAATATCACTGGGGTACGGGATCCACACACACACTGACTCCCACTGGGGTATGGGATCCACACACACTGACTCCCACTGGGGTATGCGTTCCCCACACACTGACTCTCACTGGGGTATGGGTCCCACACACTGACTCTCACTGGGCTACGGGTTCCTCACGCACTGACTCTCACTGGGGTACGGGTTACACACACACTGACTCTCACTGGGGTACGGGGCCCACACACACTGACTCTCACTGGGGTACGGGGCCCACACACACTGACTCTCACTGGGGTACGGGTCCCACACACACTGAATCTCACTGGGGTACAGGTTCTTCACACACTGACTCTCACTGGGGTACAGGTTCCTCACACACTGACTCTCACTGGGGTACGAGTCCCACACACACTGACTCACTGGGGTACATGTTCCCCACACACGGACTCTCACTGGGGTACGTGTTCCACACACACTGACTCTCACTGGGGTACGGATACCACGCACGCTGACTCTCCCTGGTGTACGGGTCTCACACATACTGACTCTCACTGGGGTACAGGTCCCACACACACTGACTCTCACTGGGGTACGGGTTCTACACACACACTGATTCTCACTGGGATACGGGTCCCACACATACTGACTCTCACTAGGGTACGGGTTCTACACACACACTGATTCTCACTGGGATACAGGTCCCACACATACTGACTGTCACTAGGGTACAGGTTCTACACACACTGACTCTCCCTGGTGTACGGGTCTCACACATACTGACTCTCACTGGGGTACGGGTCCCACATACACACTGACACTCACTGGGGTACAGGTCCCACACACACTGACTCTCACTGGGGTACGGGTCCCACACACACACTGACTCTCACTGGGGTATGAGTCCCACACACACGGACTCTCACTGGGGTACGGGTCCCACCCACACTGACTCTCACTGGGGTACGGGTCCCACACATACTGACTCTCACTGGGGTACGGGTCCTACACACACTGACTCTCACTGGGGTACAGGGCCCACACACACTGACTGTCACTAGGTTACGGGTCCCACACACACTGACTCTCACTGGGGTACGGGTGCCACACACACTGACTCTCACTGGGGTACGGGTCCCACACACACTGACTCTCACTGGGGTACGGGTCCCACCCACACTGACTCTCACTGGGGTACGGGACCCACACACTGACTCTCACTGGGGTACGGGTCCCACCCACACTGACTCTCACTGGGGTACGGGACCCACACACTGACTCTCACTGGGGTACGGGACCCACACACTGACTCTCACTGGGGTACGGGTCCCACACAGACTTACTCTCACTGGGGTACGGGATCCACACACACTGACTCTCACTGGGGTATGGGACCCACACACACTGACTATCACTGGGGTACAGGTTCTAGACACTGACTCTCACTAGGGTACAGGTTCTACACACACTGACTCTCACTGGGTGTACGGGTTCTACAACCACTGACCCTCACTGGGGTACAGGTCCCACACACACTGACTCTGACTGGGGTACAGGTTCCACACACACAGACTCTCACTGGGGTACGGGTCCTACACAAACTGACTCTCACTGGGGTACAGGACCCACACACACTGACTCTCACTGGGGTACGGGTCCCACACACACTGACTCTCACTGGGGTATGGGTCCCACACAAACTGACTCTCACTGGGGTACGGGTCCCACACACACTGACTCTCACTGGGGTACGGGTCCCACACACGCTGACTCTCGCTGGCGTACGGGTCCCACACAGACTTACTCTCACTGGGGTACAGGTTCCTCACACACTGACTCTCAATGGGGTACGGGTCCCACACACACTGACTCTCACTGGGGTATGTGTTCCATACACACTGACTCTCACTGGGGTACGGGTCCTACACAAACTGACTCTCACTGGGGTACAGGACCCACACACACTGACTCTCACTGGGGTACGGGTGCCACACACACTGACTCTCACTGGGGTACGGGTGCCACACACACTGACTCTCACTGGGGTACGTTTCCCACACACACTGACTCTCACTGGAGTACGGGTCCCACACACACACTGACTCTCACTGGGGTATGATTCCCACACACACGGACTCTCACTGGGGTATGTGTTCCATACACACTGACTCTCACTGGGGTACAGGACCCACACACACTGACTCTCACTGGGGTATGGGTCCCACAAACACTGACTCTCACTGGGGTACGGGTGCCACACACACTGACTCTCACTGGGGTACGGGTCCCACACACACTGACTCTCACTGGAGTACGGGTCCCACACACACACTGACTCTCACTGGGGTACGGGTCCCACACACACTGACTCTCACTGGGGTACGGGTCCCACACACACACTGACTCTCACTGGGGTACGGGTCCCACACACACACTGACTCTCACTGGGGTATGGGTTCCACACACACTGACTCTCACTGGGGTACGGGTCCCACACACACACACTGACTCTCACTGGGGTATGGGTTCCACACACACTGACTCTCACTGGGGTACGGGTCCAACACAGACTTACTCTCACTGGGGTACGGGATCCATACACACTGACTCTCACTGGGGTACGGGATCCACACACACTGAATCTCACTGGGTGTAGGGGTTCTACACACACCGACCCTCACTGGGGTACAGGTTCCACACACACTTACTCTCACTGGGGTACGGGTCCCAAACACACTGACTCTCACTGGGGTACGGGTCCCACACACACTGACACTCACTGGGGTACGGGTCCCACACACACTGACTCTCACTGGGGTACGGGTCTCACACACACTGACTCTCACTGGGGTACGGGTCCCACACACACTGACTCTCACTGGGGTACGGGTCCCACACACACTGACTCTCACTGGGGTATGGGTTCCACACACACTGACTCTCACTGGGGTACGGGTCCCACACACACTGATTCTCACTGGGGTACGGGTCCCACACACATTGACTCTCACTGGGGTACGGGTCCAACACAGACTTACTCTCACTGGGGTACGGGATCCATACACACTGACTCTCACTGGGGTACGGGATCCACACACACTGACTCTCACTGGGGTACGGGTCCCACACACACTGACTCTCACTGGGGTACGGGTCCAACACAGACTTACTCTCACTGGGGTACGGGATCCACACACACTGACTCTCACTGGGGTATGGGTTCCACACACACTGACTCTCACTGGGGTACGGGTCCCACACACACTGACTCTCACTGGGGTACGGGATCCACACACACTGACTCTCACTGGGGTACGGGACCCACACACTGACTCTCACTGGGGAACGGGTCCAACACAGACTTACTCTCACTGGGGTACGGGATCCACACACACTGACTCTCACTGGGGTACGGGATCCACACACACTGACTCTCACTGGGGTACTGGTCCCACACACACTGACTCTCACTGGGGTACGGGATCCACACACACTGACTCTCACTGGGGTACGGGTCCCACACACACTGACTCTCACTGGGGTTCAGCACCCAAGGACTCGGACGTGCCTTCACGCAGCTTGTGTGTCCTCCAGAACCCTCCCTAATTTCTCATCCTCGTGCTCAATTTTATTTTCATGTGTTCTCAGCTCTGTAACTTGCTCCAGCCATACTAACACCATTGTGCCTCTATCCCTGGCTTTAGCCCATCCCCCATTTCTCTTGCTCCTCCATTGGCGTACATGTCTCCAGCAGCCTGGCCCTAAGCTCTCGAATTCTCTCTCTAAACTCAACGCTTTGATCGTTTCGATTGCCGCTGATATCCTCCCTGGATTTGGTGCCTATTTGTATCGGTTTGCTGCTCTGTGATATTTCTCGACACTCAAAGCACCATACAAATGCAAGTTGTTGTTGAAGTAGCTGTACTTGTCCAGGTAAGTGGTGAGGAGTCCCTCACACTCCTGGTATGAGCCTCGTCAATGGGTGCAGTGGTTTTCTGAGAGGCCAAGAGTTGAACCGCTTCGGGAATCCCAGAATGATTACAACATGGAGGGAGACCATTTGTCCCACTATGTCCATGCCAGCTCTGCAAGAAACACTCACCTCATCACGCTCACCCACCCTTGCCCCCATACCCTGCAAATGTTTCTTCCCTTTAGTTACCAGCCCAATTGCCTTTTGAAAACCATGACTGAACCTGCCTGCACCACACTCTTGGACGGTGCAATCCAGATCCTAGCCGCTCGCTGTGAGAAAAGAAAACTTATCTCTCTGGTTGCCATTGGCTAATTGGCCAACCATCCTGAGTCCGCGCCCTCAGGCCTCCCACGACGGGTGTGCCCTGCAGGGGCTGGAGCGCACCATCAGCCCCCAAAATGATATCGTTTAATTTCTTGTGTTTCTTTTGAAGTCATGTTTTGTGTTACACTAAAGGGCTGTCGATTTAATGAGTTTTATTCTCCTTTATTGGTGCTCAAAAAGAGTATCATGTGAGTCTGCTGGGACACCGGGTCGGTAGTTGGGTGACAGAAGCCTCTTGATTCTACATCCCGTGTTAGGAGGAGAAAGTCGAAGATGAGCTGCTGGACTGCGTCTCTGCCGACTGTCTGGAAAATTTCAGCAAAACCTGAGCTCAAACAACTTTAAACTTTTTGACCGCTTTCACCTGGAGGCCCGAACACTGCTGCTCCTGAATTAGGGCCTGGAGCTTAAGGCTTAAGGGCCTCGATCTTGGAGGAGGAGGAGGAGACAGCCAGACCAGGAGGGAGGATTTCATAACAACTAAAGGACATTTTGCAAAAATCAATGCCAATGTGTTCTTCTCGACCCTTTCCAGCAATGGGAACTGTTTCTCTATCTACTCTGTCCAGAGCCCCACATGATTTTGAATGCCTCTATCAAATCTCCCCCCAAACCTTTTCTCCCAGGAGCGTTTCTGATCCAGCCACATAACTGAGGTCCCTCGTTCCTCGAGCCATTCTCGGAAACCTTTTCTGCATCCCCTCACTTGCTTCCCAAAGTGTGATGCTCACAATAGTCCAATTGGGGTTGAACCAGCGTCTTATGACTTCCTTTGCTCTTGTACTCTCTGGCTCTATTTATAAAGCCCAGGACCCTCTTTGCATTGTTAATACCTTCTCAGCCTGCCCTGTCACCTTCAATGACCTTGTGCACATATTACCCCATCTTTTGACTCAACTTCCCACCTGCCCTTGTAGCCATGGTGCTGATACGGCTGGCTCAATTAACCGCCTTGTGAGACAAGGACTGGGCCTCTGGCTGAGTGACGATACCCCAACAAGCAAGGCACCATCTTGTTCGACTGCTAATCATCCCCAGCTTTGTGTCGCAGGTCCAAGGCTTTGAACCTCACTCCATTGCCCTATCTCTCTCTCTCTCTTTTTCTCTCTCCCTCCCTCCCTCCATTACACCTAACCTCCTCACTTTCTCTCTCTATCTTCCTTTCTCTCTCCTACATTGGTGGTGGGGTAGCTTTTTAGAAACTATTATCAGGGATAAAGTATAATTTCATGTGGAAAGGCATGGTTAATCAAGGAGAGCCAGAATGGGTTCATAAAGGGCAAACTGCGTCTGACTAAGTTGATGGAATTCTTTGATGAAGTAGCAGGGAAGTTTGGTTACAATAGTGCAGTATGGTGGCACAGTGGCGATATCACTGGACCAGTAATCTGGAGACTCAGGTTCATGTTCCAAGAACACTGGTTTGTATCCCACTGATGCAACTGGTGGGATTTACACTCAATTAATAATTCTGGAATATCAAGCTATTCTCAATAATAGTAACCATGTCAACAATCGATTATTGTAAAAGCCAATCTGGTTCATGAGAAAATCTGCTATCCTTACCTGGTCTGACCAACATGTGACTCCAAGTGCAAAGCAATGTGGTTGACTCTTAGCAAGCCACCCAGTTCAAGGGTGGTTAGGGGAGGGGCAATAAATGCTGGCCTTGCCAGTGAAGCCCACATCCCATGAAAAAATAGAGGCAGGAAGGAGGGTTGTTAAGGAGATGGGAGCCCATGGAATTAAAGGGGATGGGATGGATATGGAATTAGCTCAGTGATGGGAAACAGATGGTGGATGCTTTCCAGATTGGGAGGTGCTTTACAGTGTTGTTCCCGAGGTTCTGCTTTGGGCCCATTGCTCTTTACAATATTTATAAATGACCGAGACTCTGGTGTAAGGAACAGATGATACAGGAGTTGACAAAGCGGTAGATGGTGATGAGGATAATTATCGGCTGCTGGATGATACTGGGAGGGTAGTGAAATGGGAAGATGGAGTGCAAACGCGGAGATGTGATAAGGGATGCACTTTGGAAGGACGAATATGGAAAGGCAGCGCACTATAAAAATGGCACAATTTCGAAAAGCGTGAAAAAGGAGAACTTGGTGTCCAGATACTCAAATCCTTAAAGGTGTCAGCGCCAGTGATAAGGGGGTTAAAAAGCAGAAGGGTTACTTGGTTTTATGAACAGGGAAATGGGACATAAAAGTAATTAGGTCTTGCTAGAATTTTCTAACTCACTGGTTAGGCTCAGCTGCAGTATTGTGGACTCCACACTTTCAGGAATATGTAAGTGACTTAGAGAAGTGTCAAGAGGAGGTTTACCAGGATGTTCTACCTCTTTCCCAAAATCCACAAAGAGGTCTGGCCCAATAGACCCATCAAATCAGCCTATTCCTGCCCCACTGAACTTAATGCTTCCTATCGTGACTTTTCTCTCCTTGTCCAGACTTTTCCCACATACATTCACAATTCTTCTGACGCCCTGCATTGTTCCCACAACTTCTTGGCTCTAACCGCCTCCTCTCCAGCACGGACGTCCAATCCCTCTACACCTCCATCGCCCCCCTCGCCCAACCAGGACAGCCTGAGGGCTCTCCGCTTCTCCCTTGAACAGAGGCCTGAACAATTTGCATCCACCACCACTCTCCTCCATATGGTGCAGGAGGAGGCCATTCAACCTCTCCAGCCGGTGATGGCTGTATGGAAAATTTACATTTAGTCCCACATCCGGACTTTTGGCTAAACCCTGTTAATTTCTCATCCTCAAGCCCAACTCCCTCTTATATTCATAGAATCAGCTTCCATCAACTTTTCAGGTTGAGCGTTCCAGACCCCGACAACTGACTGAGCTGTCCAACCTGCCCTGCTCCGTTACAAGTTTCACTACAGCCCTCTCTTGCTGATCATCCACATTCAAACCCCTGGAAAGCATGAATTCCCAGTACTTACTAAGTAGGCCAGATAATGTTAGGGCTTGCCCATTCCAGCGTAAATGAATTTCTAAGGGAGCAATAAGCCTTCAGTCTGGACGAACAACCTCTCTGGCCTTGAAAACTAACCTTTACAAGTGTGGAGTCTCATTCTTTCAAAGTTTAACGACAATTGGAGATTTAAGGAAGGTAAACATTAAAACTGCTTTTTCTTCTGCCTCTTTCATCTCTCTCCCTTCACCTCAGCTTCCTTTCCCTCCTAATTTTGCTCCATGCGCGTGTTTTTGCATCACATTCAATATTCGAATTAGCGCCTCCCGGCCAAAACTTGGCGCTGCTCCTCCACGATCCTTCAGCCTGATTGGTTAGGGAGACGCACCAGTCACTCTTGCTTGTCCTGTTCACACGGGTCCCGGGTTTCTTTGAGGCAGCGTTAAATTGGCGTGCAAACATTGGGAGATTTACAGGCCTGTGTAACGAGCAAAGCAAGCGCCATCCGTTCGCCACTGACTCTCTCGGTCGCGTCTTCCTGTCGCACCCGGAGGGCATCTCTTGGAAAGAGATGAGGGGGAGGGCGGGAGTCACGCTGAATAAACCGCTGGGATCTCCATGAAAGGCCAGACTCAGTGGCTTGTGGCAGGACACCAGAGAGGGAAAGAGCCAGGTTTCAGTCACGGGGTTTCGGGTTTTTTTTTATTATTTATTGCTTCAGACCATCCAATTCAATAAAGACTTTTAAATCAAACCCTCTTTTACAAGATAAAGGAAGAGAGAGAAAAAAAAAACCAAGAATACGTATATTTAAACACCTCTCCACACGTGACAAGCCCGATGAACAAATTAAGACAGCGAATTGCCAAATTACAGCCATGGGCACCAGTTACACCGAAACAGGGGGTGGGGATTATATACAGAGATCTTCAAATCAGAGCATTATCAATTCTGCGGAAAATATTCATGATCCAAAAAATAAATTACGTAACATGTGTTTCTCAAGTGCTTTCATCTCCCTTATCCCCTCGCGCGCGCTTTGTTTTTCTCCAAAGTTAGTTTTCTCCAATATTGTACATGACTTATTTCGATTATTTTGCAGTAACATGTTTTAGTTGTGGGTGGGGGGTGGGGGGAGGTGGGGTGGGTTTGGAGGTTCCAGGTTTCTTCCCCCAGGCGGGTCCCCTTTTCACTCTCTCACTTTCTCTCCCTCTCTCTTTCTCTCTCTCTCTCTCTCTTTCTTTCTCACCCACTGAACGATTTCTCTGGCAGAGTGCATGCGATTACTCCGAGTTTAACGCTGCACTTGGAACAAAACGGACGAGACTGAATCCCGCTTCCCCAGGGTGGGGTGGGGACGATGAATAAGGGAACTGGGAATGTTAAAACACCAGGAACACGCCAGCTCTCGTTTGGCCCGCGAACTGTTGAATTATGTTGCAGAAGACACGTCAAATGCATATTAGTCAAATCTGAAAGAATTTTTTGTAGTTTCAAAAAATTGGCGGGATTCTGTAACTGAACTGGTTGTAAGAAAATTCCTGGTTTCATTTCTTTGATTTAGGATTTTTTTTAACTTTACAGGGAGCTGTTGTTTATCTTCCTTTCTCTTTCTGATTCTCTCTCGTGTTTGCATTCCCAGTGATTTCTATTTTGACGGCAGGTGGCACACCGCTTCCTTCAGAGTCCGGCCAAGGCACTGCAGCAAACTGCCCGGAGTCAATTGCTGCCTGAAACTGTTCTTAGAGAGACGGGCAGGTGAGAGAGACAGAGATGGAACTAGATATTGACAGACAGACACAGATAGATATTGACAGAGAGATGGAGAGAGAAACAGTGAGGTACAGGCGATAGACAGATAGTGACAGTGATGGAGGCACAAAGGCAAAGTGACAGGTAGAGCGACACACACACCCAGACACAGAGAGACACACAGAGAGACACAGAGAGAGACAGAGACAGAGTCACACACACACACACACAGTCACAGAGAGACACACAGAGAGAGACACAGAGAGAGAGAGTCAGAGACAGAGACAAACACAGAGAGACAGAGACAGAGACAAACACAGAGAGAGAGACAGAGACACAGAGAGAGAGACAGAGTCAAACACAGAGAGAGACAAACAGAGAGAGAGAGAGAGAGAGTGACACACACAAAGAGACAGGGAGGCACAGAGAGATAGACAGAAACACACAGGCACAGAAGAGACACAGAGAGAGAGACAGAGTCACACACACGGAGTCACAGACACAGAGAGTAAGAGAGAGACAGGCAGAGAAAGAGAGACAGAGACAGTCACACAAAGAGAGAGAGAGAGAGACAGAGACACACACAGAGAGAGACACACACACACACAGAGGCAGTCACACAGAGAGAAAGACAGGCACACAGAAACAGAGAGAGAGAGAGAGACACACACAGATGCAGTCACAGAGAGCGAGAGAGAGAGACAGAGACACAGAGAGAGAGACAGGCACACAGACAGACAGAGACAGAGAGACACACACAGAGGCAGTCACACAGAGACAGAGAGCGATGCAGACAGAGAGCGAGAAAGAAAATGAGAAATAGACAAGGCCAAATCAAAAGACAGAGTAACTACCTACCAGAGACTGAAAAAAAGCCAAAAACAAAAATAGCTGGAGAAACTCAGCAGGTCTGACAGAACTGATGAAGTCTCATACAGACTCGAAACATTAACTGTGTTCCTCTCCGCAGATGCTGTCAGACCTGCTGAGCTTTTCCAGCTAGTTTTGTTTTTGTTTCAGATTTCCAGCATCTGCAGTATTTTGCTTTTACCAGAAAAAAAGATGACCAGAGAAAGGAGCAAGAGAAAGTCGGGTGGGAGTGAGAGAAAGTGAGGTGGGAGTGTAGAGAGAGGGAGATGGATAGAGACAGCACACACAGGGTGAGAGGGGTATATATATATATGAATCTAGAGAGAGAGAAAAGGGATTCCTAGATAAGCAGAAAACTGCTTGCTCGCTCACTCGCTCTCCCACCCCTTCACATAGGCCGATTCTGAGAGGGGCCCAGCATCAAGTGACAGAACCCCCCCAGCCAAACACCAGCCAACGCTCAGCATGACCAGGAACAGAATTAGAGGGTAATAGGAGTGACCAGGTCAGGTCAGGGGGAGGGAGAGAGAGAGGGGGGGAGGGGGAGATGGGGACAGGGAGGGGGGTGGGAGAGGGAGGGGAGGGGAGGGGAGGAGGAGCAGGAAGGGGGAGAGTGAGAGAAGGGGAGATTGGAGGGAGAGGAGGGGAGGGAGATGGGATGGGAGAGGGGAATGGGGGAATGGGGGGGAAGAGGGGAGAGGGGATGGGGGAGAGGGATGGGGAGGGAATGGCAGCGGGGGAAGGGGTAGTGGAGGGGTGTGGGAAGAGTGGAGGGAGGGGTGAGAGGGAGAGGAAGGGAGAGGCAGAAGGGGGAGAGGGAGTGAGGGGGAGGGAGAGAGGGTGGGGAGGGGGGAGGAGGGGGGTGGGGAGGGGGGAGGAGGGGGGGGTGGGGAGGGGGGGAGGAGGGGGTGGGGAGGGGCGGAGGGGGGTTAGAGGAGGGGGAGGGGATTGAGGGAGGGTGGGCGGTTGATTATACCCAACCACGTTGTAGGGAGGCACAAACAGCAGGGGTCAGGATCGAGTGAAGTCCTCTGGAGGAGATGAGGCTGAGGGTGGAGGAGGGTGAGGTGCAGGTTGCGGAGGAGATTTAAAAAAAAACCCCGAAACGTCTCCAGTGTCTTCAATCCGGATGGAAAGCGGGAGACGCCGCCGCTCAGTGCGGATTCAGCCAGCGCCGGGTGCCCCTCCGGCATCAGCTCCTGGATCCCGACGTCTCCCCCGCTCGACCACCCTCCCACCCTCCGGCATCAGCTCCTGGATCCCGACGTCTCCCCCGCTCGACCGCCCTCCCACCCTCCGGCATCAGCTCCTGGATCCCGACGTCTCCCCCGCTCGCCCGCCCTCCCACCCTCCGGCATCAGCTCCTGGATCCCGGCGCCGTCTCTTTGGCCGCGCCGCCGAGTCCCGGAGGCGGGGCGGCCGCCGCCTTCCCCTTGGCCGCCGGCTCCACCGCCGCGGGCTTGGCTCGCCGGGCGGGTTTGAGCCACAGGGGGAGCGGGGAGGCCTCTCCCTCCGAGCTGGAGTCGCTCAGGTCGGTCACCTCCAGCTCCGAGTCGCTCTCCGCCTTGAGCCAGGCGGCGGCGGTGCCGGCGGCGGCGGCAGCGACCCGGCCCTGGAGCCGGTCGGCCGGCGGGTGAGAGTGGGCGGCAGCGGCGGCGGCCGAAGCGGGCGGCACGTCCGGTGGGGACCCTGTGGGCGCCAGGTCGGCTCTGAGCGCCTGGATGACCGGGTAGGAGGGGAAGGCTTTCTGGCTGAGGCAGAGCCGCGGGTAGGGGCCGGGCGGGGGCGGGGGAGGGGGCGGCGGCTGGGCGACCCCTTGGCCGGTCTCGGCGGCGGCGGCGGCGGCGGGTGGTGGGGGTGGGGGCGGCGGCGGCGGCGGCAGGAGCGAGAGGTGGCCGGGCAGCCCGGCGGCCAGCGAGCCCGGGTAGTAATGAGGCGGGTAGAGGGCAGAGACCTTGGAGGCGGGCAGGTTGAAGGCGGGCGGCGGGTAAGGCGGCAGCCCCCAGGGGTAGTCCGGGAAGTGGCCGTTCCGCCCGTATGCACCCATCACGGCCGGAGGCTTGGAGTAGTAGGGGGCACCTGCGGAGGGAACCAGATACACGGGGTGAGCGCCAGAGCCAACTCACAGTGCCCACCCCCTGTCCCCCCATACCCCCTGTACCACCACCCCCACCGCCTGTACCCTCACCCCCACCGCCTGTACCCTCACCCCTTGTACCCTCACCCCTTGTACCCCCTGTACCCCCACCCCCACCGCCTGTGCCCCCCTGTCCCCCCAGCCCCACTGCCTGTACCCTCACCCCCACCCCTGTACCCCCACCCCCTGTACCCCTACCCCTTGTACCCCCGTACCCCCATCCCCACTGCCTGTACCCTCACCCCCACCACCTGTACCCTCACCCCTTGTACCCTCACCCCTTGTACCCCCTGTGCCCTCACCCCTGTACCCCCTGTACCCCCAGCCCCTGTACCCCAACCCCCTGTACCCCCTGGACCCCCTGTACCCCCTGTACCCCCACCCCTGTACCCCCTGTACCCACACCCCCACCACCTGTACCCTCACCCCCACCGCCTGTACCCTCACCCCTTGTACCCTCACCCCTTTGTACCCCCACCCCCACCGCTTGTACCCCCATACCCACCCTCACCCCCTGTACCACCCACCCCCTGTACCCCCAGCGCCTGTACCCCCACCCCCAACCCCTGTACCACCCCATGCCCACCCTCACCCCCTGTACATCCCACCCCCTCTACACCCACCGCCTGTACCCCCAACCCCAACCCCTGTAGCCCCATTCCCAACCCCACCCCCTGTACACCCACACCCTGTACCCACACCCCCACCTCATGTACCCCCCATACCCACCCCCACCCCCTGTACCCCCCACCCACTATACCCCTCACCCCCTGTACCCCCAGTCCCCACTCTCACCCCTGAATCCCCACCCCCTGAATCCCCACCCCCTGAATCCCCACCCCCTGAACCCACACACCATGCACCCTCACCTGCTGCACCCCCAGTACCCTCACCCGTGTACCCTCACCCCTGCACATCTACCCCCACCCCTATACCTGTACCCGCTGCACCCCCAACCTCACTGACCTATACCCTCACCCGCTGCACCCCCAACCTCACTGCCCTCTACCCTCAATCCCTGTAACCCCCACACCTGAACACCCATATCCACCCTCACCCCCTGTGCCCTGCACCCACCCTCAGCCCCTGTGCCCCTCACCCCCTGTGCACCTCACCCCCTGTGCCCCTCACCACCTTCATGCCCTGTACCCCCACAACTGTATCCCCATCCCTGTACCCCTGCACCCCCATACCCACCCTCATGCCCTGAACCCCCCAGCCCCTGAAGCCCCACACCCTGTACCCCCTCAACGTCCATACACACTCAACCCCCATACCCCTCAACACCCGCACCCCTCAACACCCGCACCCCTCAACCCCCGTACCCCTCAACCACGGTAAACCTCAACCACCGTACCCCTGCCCACCCTGACCCTTGTATCCTCCAACCACACCCTGATCACTGCATTACCCATCCCCACTCTGGCCCCTGTACCACCCCATCCCCACCCCAAAATCTGATCTCTGTATCCCCCTATCCTCATCCTGAACCCTGACCCATCTAAACCCCTATTCCACTCTGACCCCCATACCTGCCTATTGACACTCTGACCCATGTATCCCCCTATTCCCACTCTGACCACCGTATCTGCCTATTGACGTTCTGACCCCCGTATCAGCCTATCGATGCTATGACCCATGTATCTGCCTACCGACGCTCTGACCTCCGTATCTGCCTATCGACGCTCTGACCCCCGTATCTGCCTATCGACACTCTGACTCCCGTATCTGCCTATCGACACTCTGAACCCATATCTGCCTATCGATACTCTGACCCCGTATCTGCCTATCGACACTCTGACCCCCGTATCTGCCTGTTGTCATTCTGACCCCCGTATCTGCCTGTTGACACTCTGACCCCCGTATCTGCCTGTTGACACTCTGACCCCCGTATCTGCCTATTCACACTCTGACCCCCGTATCTGCTTATTCACACCCTGATCCCCATGGCCCCCATATCCCCGCTGTGACCCTGGTATATCCCCATTACCAGTTTTACACCTGACCCCTGTATTCCCTTATTTCCCCCTAACCCACGCATCTCCCATCCCACCCTAACCCTTGTATCACCACATTTTCATCCTGACCCGTGTTTCCCCCATCCCCACCCTGACACCTTATCCCACAATCCCACTCTGACCCTGTACCCCCGAGGCCCAGCCCCACCCTGATCCCTAGTTCCATCCCCATTCCCACAATGAACCCTGGATCTCTCGTATGCCCCATACCCCCAGTCTGGCCTTTGACACTTGTGATCCCCCATTGCACCCTGACACCTGTTTACCGCATACCCCAACCTGACACCTGATGTTTATATCCTTATATTCCCCCAACCCCTGTATCCCCCACATTCCCACCCTGACCCCTGTATCTCCCAATTCCCACACTGATGCCTGTATTCACCACAATCCCACCCTGATCCCTGTAACCCCTGCATTCCCAAACTGGCCCCTGTATCCCACACATTCCCACCCTGGCCCCTGTGTCCCCCAAATCCCGCCCTGAACCCAGTATCACTCACACTCACACCATGACCCCTGTAATCCTCATATTCCCACCCTGACCCCTGTGTCCCACACATTCCCACCCTGACCCCTGTATTGCCCACATTCCCACCCTGTCCCCAAGTGTCCCAAACATTCCCACCCTGACCTTTGTGTCCCAAACATTCACACCCTGACAACTGGATCACCCACATTCCCACCCTGACCCCTGTATGCCCTCCATTACCACCCTGACCCCTGTATCCCCTCCATTCCCACCCTGACCCCTGTATCCCCTCCATTCCCACCCTGAGCCTTGTATCCCCCACATTCCCACCCTGACCCCTGTATCTCCCAATTCCCACCCTGATCCCTGTATCCCCTGCATTCCCAACCTGGCCCCTGTATCCCACACATTCCCACCCTGACCCCTGTATCAGCCACATTCAAACCCTGACCACAGTACCCCTCACATTCCCGCCCTGACCCCTGTATCCCCCACATTCCCACCCTGACCCTGTATCCCACACATTCCCACCCTGACCCCTGTATCAGCCACATTCACACCCTGACCACAGTACCCCTCACATTCCCGCCCTGACCCCTGTATCCCCCACATTCCCACCCTGTCCCCATGTGTCCTAAACATTCCCACCCTGACCTCTGTGTCCCAAACATTCGCACTCTGACCCCTGGATTACCCACATTGCCACCCTGAAATCTGTATGCCCTCCATTACCACCCTGACCCCTGTATCCACTCCATTCCCAACCTGACCCTTCTAACACCTGCATTCCCCCCCTGACCCAAGTATCCCCTCCATTCCCACCCTGACTCAAGTATCCCCTCCATTCCCACCCTGACTCAAGTATCCCCTCCATACCCACACTGACCCCTGTAACACCTCGGTTCCCACCCTAACGCCTGTAACCCCCCAATTTCCACACTGACCCCTGTAACCCCTCGGTTCCCACACTAATGCCTGTAACCCCCCAATTTCCACACTGACCGCTGTAACCCCTGCATTGCCACCCTGACCCCTGCATTCCCAACATTCCAATGCTGACCCCTGTATCCCTTCCATTCCCACCCTGACCCCTGTAACCCCCACATTCCCACCCTGACCCCTGTATCTCCCAATTCCCACACTGATCCCTGTATCCACCACATTCCCACCACGATCCCTGTATCCCCTGCATTCCCAACCTGTCCCATGTAAACCCTCATATTCCACACTGACCGCTGTAACCCCTGCATTCCCACCCTGACCCCTGTATTCCCCACATTCCCACGCTGACCCCTGTATCCCCTCCATTCCCACCCTGACCCCTGTAACCCCCACATTCCCACCCTGACCCCTGTATCCCCAATTCCCACACTGATCCCTGTATCCACCACATTCCCACCAAGATCCCGGTATCCCCTGCATTCCCAACCTGGCCCCTGTATCCCCTCCATTCCCACCCTGACCCCTGTGTCCCACACATTCCCACCCTGTCCCCATGTGTCCCAAACATTCCCACCCTGACCTCTGTGTCCCAAACATTCACACCCTGACCCCTGGATTACCCACATTCCCACCCTAACCCCTGCATGCCCTCCATTACCACCCTGAACCCTGTATCCCCTCCATTCCCACACTAACCCCTGTCACCCCTCCATTCACACCCTGACCCCTGTAACACCCACATTCCAAAACTGACGCCTGTATCCCCCCATTCCCACCCTGACCCCTGTAGCCCCCACCATCCAACAATGACCCCTGTACCCCTCCATACCCACCCTGACCCCTGTAACACCTTGATTCCCACCCTAACACCTGTAACCCCCCAAGTTCCACACTGACCCCTGTAACCCCTCCATTCCCCATCTGACCACTGGAACTCCACCATTCCCACCCTGATCACTGTAACTTCTCCATTCTCACCCTGATCCCTGTCACCCCTCATATCCCACAATGACCACTGTAACCCCTGCATTCCCACCCTGACCCCTGTATTCTTCACATTCCCACCATGACCCCTGTAACGCCCACATTCCCACCCTGACCCCTGTATCTCCCAATTCCCACACTGATCCCTGTATCCATCACATTCCCAATCTGATCCCTGTATCCCCTGCATTACCAACCTGGCCCCTGTATCCCACATATTCCCACCCTAACCCCTGAATAGCCCAGATTCACACCCTGACCCCTGTATCACCCACATTCCCACCCTGACCCCTGTATCCCCCACATTCCCACCCTGAACTCTGTGTCCCAAACATTCACACCCTGACCCCTGGATCACCCACATTCCCACCCTGAAACCTGAATGCCCTCCATTACCACCCTGACCCCTGTATCCCCTCCATTCCCACCCTGACCCAAGTGTCCCCTCCATTCCCACCCTGACGTCAGTATCCTCCACATTACCCCCCTGACCACTGTATCCCCCACATTCCCACCCTGACCCCTGTATCCCCTCCATTCCCAGGCTGACCCCTGTAACCCGTCCATTCCCACACTGACCCTTGTATCCCCTCCATTCCCAAACTGACCCCAGCATCCCCACCATTCCCACACCGACACCCGTATCCCCCACATTCCAACACTGACCCCTGTATCCCCTCCATTCTCAAACTGAACCCTGCATCCCCTCTATTCCCACACCAACCCCTGTATCCCCCCATTCCCACCCTGACCCCTGTAGCCCCCACAATCCAACAATGACTCCTGTACCCCTCCATTCCCACACTGACCCCTGTATCCCCTCCATACCCACCCTGACCCCTGTAACCCCTCCATTCCCATTCTGCCCACTGGAAGCCCACCATTCCCACCCTGATCCCTGTAACTTCTCCATTCTCACCATGACCCCTGTAACCCCTCATATCCCACACTGACCGCTGTAACCCCTGCATTCCCACCCTGACCCCTGTAACCCCCACATTCCCACTCTGACCCCTGTATCTCCCAATTCCCACACTGATGCCTGTATCCACCACATTCACACCCTGACCCCTGTATCCCCTGCATTCCCAACCTGGCCCCTGTATCCTACATATTCCCACCCTAACCCCTGAATCGCCCACATTCACACCCTGAACCCTGTATCCCCCACATTCCCACCCTGACCCTTGCGGCCCCCATATTCCCACCTGGCCCCTGTATCCCCCACATTCCCTCCCTGGCCCCCGTATCCCCCACATTCCCACCCTGTCTCCAGGTGTCCCAAACATTCCCACACTAACCCCTGTGTCCCATTCACACCCTGACCTCTGGATCACCCACATTCCCACCCTAACCCCTGTATGCCCTCCATTAATACCCTGACCCCTGTATCCCCTCCATTCCCAAACTGACCGATGTACCCCCTCCATTCCACCCTGACCCCTGTATCCACTCCTTTCCCACCATGACCCCTGTTACCCCTCCATTCCCACCCTGACCCCTGTATCGCTTCCATTCCCACACTGACCCCTGTAACCCCTCCATTCCCACACTGATCCCTGCGTCACTTCCATTCCCACACTGACCCCTGTAACCCCTCCATACCCACCCTGACACCTGTAACAACTCCATTCCCACACTGATCCCTGTATCGCTTCCATTCCTACCCTGACCCCTGTAACCCCTCCATTCCCACACTGATCCCTGTATCGCTTCCATTCCTACTCTGACCCCTGTAACCACTCGATTCCCACCCTAACGCATGTAACCCCGCAATTTCCACGCTAACCCCTGTAACCTCTCCATTCTCACCCTGATCCCTGTAACCCCTCATATACCCCACTGATCCCTGTAACCCCTCTATTCCCACTCTGACCACTGTTTCCCCTCCATTCCCACACTGACCCCTGTAACCCCTCCATTCCCACCCTGACCACTGTTTCCCCTCCATGCCCACACTGACCCCCGTAACACCTCCATTCCCACACTGACCCCTGTATCCCCTCCATAGACACAATGACCCCTGTAACCCCTCCATTCCCACCCTAATGCCTGTAACCCCCAAATTTCCACACTGACCCCTGGACGCCTTCATTCCCACCCTGACCCCTGTAATCCCCACATTCGAACCCTGATCCCTGTAAACCCTCCATTCCCACCCTGACCCCTGTAACTTCTCCATTCTCACCCTGATCCCTGTAACCCCTCATATCCCACACTGACCGCTGTAACCCATGCATTCCCACCCTGACCCCAGTAACCTGCCATTCCCACCCTGACCCCTGTAACCCCTCCATTCCCACACTGACCCCTGTAACCACTCCATTCCCACACTGACCCCTGTATCGCTTCCATTCCCAAACTGAACCCTGTAACCCCTCCATACCCACCCTGACCCCTGTAACAACTCCATTCCTACCCAGACCCCTGTAACCCCTCGATTCCCACCCTGACCCCTCTAACCCCTCCATTCCCACCCTGACCCCTATAACCCCTCCATACCCACCCTGACCCCTGTAACAACTTCATTCCCACCCTGACCCCTGTAACCCCTGGATTCCCACCCTAACGCATGTAACCCCGCAATTTCCACGCTAACCCCTGTAACCTCTCCATTCTCACCCTGATCCCTGTAACCCCTCATATACCCCACTGATCCCTGTAACCCCTCTATTCCCACTCTGACCACTGTTTCCCCTCCATTCCCACACTGACCCCTGTAACCCCTCCATTCCCACCCTGACCACTGTTTCCCCTCCATGCCCACACTGACCCCCGTAACACCTCCATTCCCACACTGACCCCTGTATCCCCTCCATAGACACAATGACCCCTGTAACCCCTCCATTCCCACCCTAATGCCTGTAACCCCCAAATTTCCACACTGACCCCTGGACGCCTTCATTCCCACCCTGACCCCTGTAATCCCCACATTCGAACCCTGATCCCTGTAAACCCTCCATTCCCACCCTGACCCCTGTAACTTCTCCATTCTCACCCTGATCCCTGTAACCCCTCATATCCCACACTGACCGCTGTAACCCATGCATTCCCACCCTGACCCCAGTAACCTGCCATTCCCACCCTGACCCCTGTAACCCCTCCATTCCCACACTGACCCCTGTAACCACTCCATTCCCACACTGACCCCTGTATCACTTCCATTCCCAAACTGAACCCTGTAACCCCTCCATACCCACCCTGACCCCTGTAACAACTCCATTCCTACCCAGACCCCTGTAACCCCTCGATTCCCACCCTGACCCCTGTAACCCCTCCATTCCCACCCTGACCCCTATAACCCCTCCATACCCACCCTGACCCCTGTAACAACTTCATTCCCACCCTGACCCCTGTAACCCCTGGATTCCCACCCTAACGCATGTAACCCCGCAATTTCCTCCCTAACCCCTGTAAACTCTCCATTCTCACCCTGATCCCTGTAACCCCTCATATACCTCACTGACCCCTGTAACCCCTCTATTCCCACTCTGACCACTGTTTCCCCTCCATTCCCACACTGACCCCTGTAACCCCTCCATTCCCACCATGACCACTGTTTCCCCTCCATTCCCACACTGACCCCTGTAACCCCTCTAGTCCCACACTGACCCCCGTAACCCCTCCATTCCCACACTGACCCCTGTATCCCCTCCATAGCCACAATGACCCCTGTAACCCCTCCATTCCCACCCTAATGCCTGTAACTCCCAAATTTCCACACTGACCCCTGGACGCCTTCATTCCCACCCTGACCCCTGTAATCCCCACATTCGAACCCTGATCCCTGTAAACCATCCATTCCCACACTGACCCCTGTAACTTCTCCATTCTCACCCTGATCCCTGTAACCCCTCATATCCCACACTGACCGCTGTAACCCCTGCATTCCCACCCTGACCCCAGTAACCTGCCATTCCCACCCTGACCCCTGTAACCCCTCCATTCCCACCCTAACCCCTGTAACGCGCCATTCCCACCCAGACCTGTGTAACCCCTCCATTCCCACATTGACCCCTGTATCCCCCACATTCCCACCCTGACTCCTGTATCCCCTCCTTTTCCATCCAGACCCCTGTATCCCCAACATTCCCAGCCTCATCCCGAGATCCCCCTATTCCCACTATGGCCCCAGTATCCTTCACATTTCTACCCTGGCACCTGTAATCACTCCATTCCCACAATGACCCCTGTATCCCCTCCATTCCCACACTGACCCCTTTATCCCCTCCATTCCCACACTGACCCCTGTATCCCCACCATTCCCACACCGACACCTGTATCCCCCACATTCCCACCCTGACCCCTGTAGCCCCTACATTCCGACCCTGAACCCTGTATCTCTCACATTCCCACCCTGATCCCTGTATTCCTCACATTCCCACCCTGAACACTGTATCTCTCAAATTCCCACCCTAATCCCTGTGTCCCACACATTCCCTCCCTAACCTTTGTATCCACTCCATTCCCATCCTGATCCCTGTATCCACTCCATTCCCACCCTGACCCCTGTTACACCTCCATTCCCACCCTGACACTTGTAACCCCTCGATTCCCACCCTAACGCCTTTAACCCCCCAATTTCCACCCTGACCCCTGTAACCCCTCATATCCCACATTGACCCCTGTAACCCCTCCATTCCCACCCTGACCCCTGTAATCCCCACAATCCCACCCTGACCCCTGTATCCCCTCCATTTCCATCCAGACCCCTGTATCCCCAACATTCCCACCCTGACCCCTGTATCCCCTCCATTTCCATCCAGACCCCTGTATCCCCAACATTCCCACCCTTATCTCGAGATCCCCCTATTCCCACTATGTCCCCAGTATCCTTCACATTTCTACCCTGACACCTGTAACCCCTCCATTCCCACACTGACCCCTGTAACCCCTCCATACCCACCCTGATCCCTGTATCCCCTCCATTCCCACACTGACCCCTGTAACCCCTCCATACCCACCCTGACCCCTGCAACCCCTCTATTCCCACCCTGACCCCTGTAACCCCCACATTCCCACCCTGACCCCTGTATCTCCCAATTCCCACACTGATCCCTGTATCCACCACATTCCCACCATGATCCCTGTATCCCCTGCATTCCCAACCTGTCCCCTGTAAACCCTCATATTCCACACTGACCGCTGTAACTCCTGCATTCCCACCCTGACCCCTGTATTCCCCACATTCCCACCCTGACCCCTGTATCCTCTCCATTCCCACCCTGACCCCTGTAATCTCCACATTCCCACCCTGACCCCTGTATCCCCAATTCCCACACTGATCCCTGTATCCACCACATTCACCCCCAGATCCCGGTATCCCCTGCATTCCCAACCTGGCCCCTGTATCCCCTCCTTTCCCACCATGACCCCTGTGTCCCACACATTCCCACCCTGACCCCTATATCTCCCAATTCCCACACTGACCCCTGTGTCCCACACATTCCCACCCTGTCCCCATGTGTCCCAAACATTCCCACCCTGACCTCTGTGTCCCAAACATTCCCACCCTGACCTCTGTGTCCCAAACATTCACACCCTGACCCCTGGATTACCCACATTCCCACCCTAACCCCTGTATGCCTCTATTACCATCCTGACCCCTGTATCCCCTCCATTCCCACACTGACCCCTGTTTCCCCTCCATTCCCACCCTGACCCCTGTCACCCCTCCATTCCCACACTGACCCCTGTAACCCCTCCATTCCCACCCTGACCCCTGTATCCCCTCCATTCCCACACTGACCCCTGTTTCCCCTCCATTCCCACACTGACACCTGCATCCCCTCCATTCACACCCTGACCCCTGTAACACCCACATTCCAAAACTGACGCCTGTATCCCCCCATTCCCACCCTGACCCCTGTAGCCCCCACCATCCAACAATGACCCCTGTACCCCTCCATACCCACCCTGACCCCTGTAACCCCTTGATTCCCACCCTAACGCCTATAACCCCCCAGTTTCCACACTGACCCCTGTAACACCTCCATTCCCCATCTGACCATTGGAACTCTACCATTCCCACCCTGATCACTGTAACTTCTCCATTCTCACCCTGATCCCTGTCACCCCTCATATCCCACAATGACCACTGTAACCCCTGCATTCCCACCCTGACCCCTGTATTCTTCACATTCCCACCCTGACCCCTGTAACGCCCACATTCCCACCCTGACCCCTGTATCTCCCAATTCCCACACTGATCCCTGTATCCACCACATTCCCACCCTGATCCTTGTATCCCCTGCATTACCAACCTGGCCCCTGTATCCCACATATTCCCACCCTAACCCCTGAATAGCCAGGATTCACACCCTGACCCCTGTATCACCCACATTCCCACCCTGACCCCTGTATCCCCCACATTCCCACCCTGAACTCTGTGTCCCAAACATTCACACCCTGACCCCTGGATCACCCACATTCCCACCCTGAAACCTGTATGCCCTCCATTACCACCCTGACCCCTGTATACCCTCCATTCCCACCCTGACCCAAGTATCCCCTCCATTCCCACCCTGACGTCAGTATCCTCCACATTACCCCCCTGACCACTGTATCCCCCACATTCCCACCCTGACCCCTGTATCCCCTCCATTCCCAGGCTGACCCCTGTAACCCGTCCATTCCCACACTGACCCTTGTATCCCCTCCATTCCCAAACTGACCCCAGCATCCCCACCATTCCCACACCGACACCTGTATCCCCCACATTCCAACACTGACCCCTGTATCCCCTCCATTCTCAAACTGAACCCTGCATCCCCTCCATTCCCACACCAACCTCTGTATCCCCTCCATTCCCACAATGACCCCTGTGTCCCATCAATTCCCACCCTGACCACTGTAGCCCCCACAATCCAACAATGACTCCTGTACCCCTCCATTCCCACACTGAGCCCCGGAACCCCTCCATACCCACCCTGACCCCTGTAACCCCTCCATTCCCATTCTGCCCACTGGAAGCCCACCATTCCCACCCTGATCCCTGTAACTTCTCCATTCTCACCATGACCCCTGTAACCCCTCATATCCCACAATGACCACTGTAACCCCTGCATTCCCACCCTGACCCCTGTATTCTTCACATTCCCACCCTGACCCCTGTAACGCCCACATTCCCACCCTGACCCCTGTATCTCCCAATTCCCACACTGATCCCTGTATCCACCACATTCCCAATCTGATCCCTGTATCCCCTGCATTACCAACCTGGCCCCTGTATCCCACATATTCCCACCCTAACCCCTGAATAGCCCAGATTCACACCCTGACCCCTGTATCACCCACATTCCCACCCTGACCCCTGTATCCCCCACATTCCCACCCTGAACTCTGTGTCCCAAACATTCACACCCTGACCCCTGGATCACCCACATTCCCACCCTGAAACCTGAATGCCCTCCATTACCACCCTGACCCCTGTATCCCCTCCATTCCCACCCTGACCCAAGTGTCCCCTCCATTCCCACCCTGACGTCAGTATCCTCCACATTACCCCCCTGACCACTGTATCCCCCACATTCCCACCCTGACCCCTGTATCCCCTCCATTCCCAGGCTGACCCCTGTAACCCGTCCATTCCCACACTGACCCTTGTATCCCCTCCATTCCCAAACTGACCCCAGCATCCCCACCATTCCCACACCGACACCCGTATCCCCCACATTCCAACACTGACCCCTGTATCCCCTCCATTCTCAAACTGAACCCTGCATCCCCTCTATTCCCACACCAACCCCTGTATCCCCCCATTCCCACCCTGACCCCTGTAGCCCCCACAATCCAACAATGACTCCTGTACCCCTCCATTCCCACACTGAGCCCCGGAACCCCTCCATACCCACCCTGACCCCTGTAACCCCTCCATTCCCATTCTGCCCACTGGAAGCCCACCATTCCCACCCTGATCCCTGTAACTTCTCCATTCTCACCCTGACCCCTGTAACCCCTCATATCCCACACTGACCGCTGTAACCCCTGCATTCCCACCCTGACCCCTGCAACCCCCACATTCCCACTCTGACCACCTGTATCCCCCACATTCCCACACTGAACAGTGTATCCCCCACATTCACACCCTGACCCCAGTATCCCCTGCATTCCCAACCTGGCCCCTGTATCCTACATATTCCCACCCTAACCCCTGAATCGCCCACATTCACACCCTGAACCCTGTATCCCCCACATTCCCACCCTGACCCTTGCGGCCCCCATATTCCCACCTGGCCCCTGTATCCCCCACATTCCCTCCCTGGCCCCCGTATCCCCCACATTCCCACCCTGTCTCCAGGTGTCCCAAACATTCCCACACTAACCCCTGTGTCCCATTCACACCCTGACCTCTGGATCACCCACATTCCCACCCTAACCCCTGTATGCCCTCCATTAATACCCTGACCCCTGTACCCCTCCATTCCCACACTGACCCCTGTATCCCCTCCATACCCACCCTGACCCCTGTAACCCCTCCATTCCCATTCTGCCCACTGGAAGCCCACCATTCCCACCCTGATCCCTGTAACTTCTCCATTCTCACCCTAACCCCTGTAACCCCTCATATCCCACACTGACCGCTGTAACCCCTGCATTCCCACCCTGACCCCTGTAACCCCCACATTCCCACTCTGACCCCTGTATCTCCCAATTCCCACACTGATGCCTGTATCCACCACATTCACACCCTGACCCCTGTATCCCCTGCATTCCCAACCTGGCCCCTGTATCCTACATTTTCCCACCCTAACCCCTGAATCGCCCACATTCACACCCTGAACCCTGTATCCCCCACATTCCCACCCTGACCCTTGCGGCCCCCATATTCCCACCTGGCCCCTGTATCCCCCACATTCCCTCCCTGGCCCCCGTATCCCCCACATTCCCACCCTGTCTCCAGGTGTCCCAAACATTCCCACACTAACCCCTGTGTCCCATTCACACCCTGACCTCTGGATCACCCACATTCCCACCCTAACCCCTGTATGCCCTCCATTAATACCCTGACCCCTGTATCCCCTCCATTCTCAAACTGACCGATGTACCCCCTCCATTCCACCCTGACCCCTGTATCCACTCCTTTCCCACCATGACCCCTGTTACCCCTCCATTCCCACCCTGACCCCTGTATCGCTTCCATTCCCACACTGACCCCTGTAACCCCTCCATTCCCACACTGATCCCTGCATCACTTCCATTCCCACACTGACCCCTGTAACCCCTCCATACCCACCCTGACACCTGTAACAACTCCATTCCCACACTGATCCCTGTATCGCTTCCATTCCTACCCTGACCCCTGTAACCCCTCCATTCCCACACTGATCCCTGTATCGCTTCCATTCCTACCCTGACCCCTGTAACCACTCGATTCCCACCCTAACGCATGTAACCCCGCAATTTCCACGCTAACCCCTGTAACCTCTCCATTCTCACCCTGATCCCTGTAACCCCTCATATACCCCACTGACCCCTGTAACCCCTCTATTCCCACTCTGACCACTGTTTCCCCTCCATTCCCACACTGACCCCTGTAACCCCTCCATTCCCACCCTGACCACTGTTTCCCCTCCATGCCCACACTGACCCCCGTAACACCTCCATTCCCACACTGACCCCTGTATCCCCTCCATAGACACAATGACCCCTGTAACCCCTCCATTCCCACCCTAATGCCTGTAACCCCCAAATTTCCACACTGACCCCTGGACGCCTTCATTCCCACCCTGACCCCTGTAATCCCCACATTCGAACCCTGATCCCTGTAAACCCTCCATTCCCACCCTGACCCCTGTAACTTCTCCATTCTCACCCTGATCCCTGTAACCCCTCATATCCCACACTGACCGCTGTAACCCATGCATTCCCACCCTGACCCCAGTAACCTGCCATTCCCACCCTGACCCCTGTAACCCCTCCATTCCCACACTGACCCTGTAACCACTCCATTCCCACACTGACCCCTGTATCGCTTCCATTCCCAAACTGAACCCTGTAACCCCTCCATACCCACCCTGACCCCTGTAACAACTCCATTCCTACCCAGACCCCTGTAACCCCTCGATTCCCACCCTGACCCCTGTAACCCCTCCATTCCCACCCTGACCCCTATAACCCCTCCATACCCACCCTGACCCCTGTAACAACTTCATTCCCACCCTGACCCCTGTAACCCCTGGATTCCCACCCTAACGCATGTAACCCCGCAATTTCCTCCCTAACCCCTGTAAACTTTCCATTCTCACCCTGATCCCTGTAACCCCTCATATACCTCACTGACCCCTGTAACCCCTCTATTCCCACTCTGACCACTGTTTCCCCTCCATTCCCACACTGACCCCTGTAACCCCTCCATTCCCACCATGACCACTGTTTCCCCTCCATTCCCACACTGACCCCTGTAACCCCTCTAGTCCCACACTGACCCCCGTAACCCCTCCATTCCCACACTGACCCCTGTATCCCCTCCATAGCCACAATGACCCCTGTAACCCCTCCATTCCCACCCTAATGCCTGTAACCCCCAAATTTCCACACTGACCCCTGGACGCCTTCATTCCCACCCTGACCCCTGTAATCCCCACATTCGAACCCTGATCCCTGTAAACCATCCATTCCCACACTGACCCCTGTAACTTCTCCATTCTCACCCTGATCCCTGTAACCCCTCATATCCCACACTGACCGCTGTAACCCCTGCATTCCCACCCTGACCCCAGTAACCCGCCATTCCCACCCTGACCCCTGTAACCCCTCCATTCCCACCCTAACCCCTGTAACGCGCCATTCCCACCCAGACCTGTGTAACCCCTCCATTCCCACATTGACCCCTGTATCCCCCACATTCCCACCCTGACTCCTGTATCCCCTCCTTTTCCATCCAGACCCCTGTATCCCCAACATTCCCAGCCTCATCCCGAGATCCCCCTATTCCCACTATGGCCCCAGTATCCTTCACATTTCTACCCTGGCACCTGTAATCACTCCATTCCCACAATGACCCCTGTATCCCCTCCATTCCCACACTGACCCCTTTATCCCCTCCATTCCCACACTGACCCCTGTATCCCCACCATTCCCACACCGACACCTGTATCCCCCACATTCCCACCCTGACCCCTGTAGCCCCTACATTCCGACCCTGAACCCTGTTTCTCTCACATTCCCACCCTGATCCCTGTATTCCTCACATTCCCACCCTGAACACTGTATCTCTCAAATTCCCACCCTAATCCCTGTGTCCCACACATTCCCTCCCTAACCTTTGTATCCACTCCATTCCCATCCTGATCCCTGTATCCACTCCATTCCCACCCTGACCCCTGTTACACCTCCATTCCCACCCTGACACTTGTAACCCCTCGATTCCCACCCTAACGCCTTTAACCCCCCAATTTCCACCCTGACCCCTGTAACCCCTCATATCCCACATTGACCCCTGTAACCCCTCCATTCCCACCCTGACCCCTGTAATCCCCACAATCCCACCCTGACCCCTGTATCCCCTCCATTTCCATCCAGACCCCTGTATCCCCAACATTCCCACCCTGACCCCTGTATCCCCTCCATTTCCATCCAGACCCCTGTATCCCCAACATTCCCACCCTTATCTCGAGATCCCCCTATTCCCACTATGTCCCCAGTATCCTTCACATTTCTACCCTGACACCTGTAACCCCTCCATTCCCACACTGACCCCTGTAACCCCTCCATACCCACCCTGATCCCTGTATCCCCTCCATTCCCACACTGACCCCTGTAACCCCTCCATACCCACCCTGACCCCTGCAACCCCTCTATTCCCACCCTGACCCCTGTAACCCCCACATTCCCACCCTGCCCCCTGTATCTCCCAATTCCCACACTGATCCCTGTATCCACCACATTCCCACCATGATCCCTGTATCCCCTGCATTCCCAACCTGTCCCCTGTAAACCCTCATATTCCACACTGACCGCTGTAACTCCTGCATTCCCACCCTGACCCCTGTATTCCCCACATTCCCACCCTGACCCCTGTATCCTCTCCATTCCCACCCTGACCCCTGTAATCTCCACATTCCCACCCTGACCCCTGTATCCCCAATTCCCACACTGATCCCTGTATCCACCACATTCACCCCCAGATCCCGGTATCCCCTGCATTCCCAACCTGGCCCCTGTATCCCCTCCTTTCCCACCATGACCCCTGTGTCCCACACATTCCCACCCTGACCCCTATATCTCCCAATTCCCACACTGACCCCTGTGTCCCACACATTCCCACCCTGTCCCCATGTGTCCCAAACATTCCCACCCTGACCTCTGTGTCCCAAACATTCCCACCCTGACCTCTGTGTCCCAAACATTCACACCCTGACCCCTGGATTACCCACATTCCCACCCTAACCCCTGTATGCCTCCATTACCATCCTGACCCCTGTATCCCCTCCATTCCCACACTGACCCCTGTTTCCCCTCCATTCCCACCCTGACCCCTGTCACCCCTCCATTCCCACACTGACCCCTGTAACCCCTCCATTCCCACCCTGACCCCTGTATCCCCTCCATTCCCACACTGACCCCTGTTTCCCCTCCATTCCCACACTGACACCTGCATCCCCTCCATTCACACCCTGACCCCTGTAACACCCACATTCCAAAACTGACGCCTGTATCCCCCCATTCCCACCCTGACCCCTGTAGCCCCCACCATCCAACAATGACCCCTGTACCCCTCCATACCCACCCTGACCCCTGTAACCCCTTGATTCCCACCCTAACGCCTATAACCCCCCAGTTTCCACACTGACCCCTGTAACACCTCCATTCCCCATCTGACCATTGGAACTCTACCATTCCCACCCTGATCACTGTAACTTCTCCATTCTCACCCTGATCCCTGTCACCCCTCATATCCCACAATGACCACTGTAACCCCTGCATTCCCACCCTGACCCCTGTATTCTTCACATTCCCACCCTGACCCCTGTAACCCCCACATTCCCACCCTGACCCCTGTATCTCCCAATTCCCACACTGATCCCTGTATCCACCACATTCCCACCCTGATCCTTGTATCCCCTGCATTACCAACCTGGCCCCTGTATCCCACATATTCCCACCCTAACCCCTGAATAGCCAGGATTCACACCCTGACCCCTGTATCACCCACATTCCCACCCTGACCCCTGTATCCCCCACATTCCCACCCTGAACTCTGTGTCCCAAACATTCACACCCTGACCCCTGGATCACCCACATTCCCACCCTGAAACCTGTATGCCCTCCATTACCACCCTGACCCCTGTATACCCTCCATTCCCACCCTGACCCAAGTATCCCCTCCATTCCCACCCTGACGGCAGTATCCTCCACATTACCCCCCTGACCACTGTATCCCCCACATTCCCACCCTGACCCCTGTATCCCCTCCATTCCCAGGCTGACCCCTGTAACCCGTCCATTCCCACACTGACCCTTGTATCCCCTCCATTCCCAAACTGACCCCAGCATCCCCACCATTCCCACACCGACACCCGTATCCCCCACATTCCAACACTGACCCCTGTATCCCCTCCATTCTCAAACTGAACCCTGCATCCCCTCTATTCCCACACCAACCCCTGTATCCCCCCATTCCCACCCTGACCCCTGTAGCCCCCACAATCCAACAATGACTCCTGTACCCCTCCATTCCCACACTGACCCCTGTATCCCCTCCATACCCACCCTGACCCCTGTAACCCCTCCATTCCCATTCTGCCCACTGGAAGCCCACCATTCCCACCCTGATCCCTGTAACTTCTCCATTCTCACCCTAACCCCTGTAACCCCTCATATCCCACACTGACCGCTGTAACCCCTGCATTCCCACCCTGACCCCTGTAACCCCCACATTCCCACTCTGACCCCTGTATCTCCCAATTCCCACACTGATGCCTGTATCCACCACATTCACACCCTGACCCCTGTATCCCCTGCATTCCCAACCTGGCCCCTGTATCCTACATATTCCCACCCTAACCCCTGAATCGCCCACATTCACACCCTGAACCCTGTATCCCCCACATTCCCACCCTGACCCTTGCGGCCCCCATATTCCCACCTGGCCCCTGTATCCCCCACATTCCCTCCCTGGCCCCCGTATCCCCCACATTCCCACCCTGTCTCCAGGTGTCCCAAACATTCCCACACTAACCCCTGTGTCCCATTCACACCCTGACCTCTGGATCACCCACATTCCCACCCTAACCCCTGTATGCCCTCCATTAATACCCTGACCCCTGTACCCCTCCATTCCCACACTGACCCCTGTATCCCCTCCATACCCACCCTGACCCCTGTAACCCCTCCATTCCCATTCTGCCCACTGGAAGCCCACCATTCCCACCCTGATCCCTGTAACTTCTCCATTCTCACCCTAACCCTTGTAACCCCTCATATCCCACACTGACCGCTGTAACCCCTGCATTCCCACCCTGACCCCTGTAACCCCCACATTCCCACTCTGACCCCTGTATCTCCCAATTCCCACACTGATGCCTGTATCCACCACATTCACACCCTGACCCCTGTATCCCCTGCATTCCCAACCTGGCCCCTGTATCCTACATTTTCCCACCCTAACCCCTGAATCGCCCACATTCACACCCTGAACCCTGTATCCCCCACATTCCCACCCTGACCCTTGCGGCCCCCATATTCCCACCTGGCCCCTGTATCCCCCACATTCCCTCCCTGGCCCCCGTATCCCCCACATTCCCACCCTGTCTCCAGGTGTCCCAAACATTCCCACACTAACCCCTGTGTCCCATTCACACCCTGACCTCTGGATCACCCACATTCCCACCCTAACCCCTGTATGCCCTCCATTAATACCCTGACCCCTGTATCCCCTCCATTCTCAAACTGACCGATGTACCCCCTCCATTCCACCCTGACCCCTGTATCCACTCCTTTCCCACCATGACCCCTGTTACCCCTCCATTCCCACCCTGACCCCTGTATCGCTTCCATTCCCACACTGACCCCTGTAACCCCTCCATTCCCACACTGATCCCTGCATCACTTCCATTCCCACACTGACCCCTGTAACCCCTCCATACCCACCCTGACACCTGTAACAACTCCATTCCCACACTGATCCCTGTATCGCTTCCATTCCTACCCTGACCCCTGTAACCCCTCCATTCCCACACTGATCCCTGTATCGCTTCCATTCCTACCCTGACCCCTGTAACCACTCGATTCCCACCCTAACGCATGTAACCCCGCAATTTCCACGCTAACCCCTGTAACCTCTCCATTCTCACCCTGATCCCTGTAACCCCTCATATACCCCACTGACCCCTGTAACCCCTCTATTCCCACTCTGACCACTGTTTCCCCTCCATTCCCACACTGACCCCTGTAACCCCTCCATTCCCACCCTGACCACTGTTTCCCCTCCATGCCCACACTGACCCCCGTAACACCTCCATTCCCACACTGACCCCTGTATCCCCTCCATAGACACAATGACCCCTGTAACCCCTCCATTCCCACCCTAATGCCTGTAACCCCCAAATTTCCACACTGACCCCTGGACGCCTTCATTCCCACCCTGACCCCTGTAATCCCCACATTCGAACCCTGATCCCTGTAAACCCTCCATTCCCACCCTGACCCCTGTAACTTCTCCATTCTCACCCTGATCCCTGTAACCCCTCATATCCCACACTGACCGCTGTAACCCATGCATTCCCACCCTGACCCCAGTAACCTGCCATTCCCACCCTGACCCCTGTAACCCCTCCATTCCCACACTGACCCTGTAACCACTCCATTCCCACACTGACCCCTGTATCGCTTCCATTCCCAAACTGAACCCTGTAACCCCTCCATACCCACCCTGACCCCTGTAACAACTCCATTCCTACCCAGACCCCTGTAACCCCTCGATTCCCACCCTGACCCCTGTAACCCCTCCATTCCCACCCTGACCCCTATAACCCCTCCATACCCACCCTGACCCCTGTAACAACTTCATTCCCACCCTGACCCCTGTAACCCCTGGATTCCCACCCTAACGCATGTAACCCCGCAATTTCCTCCCTAACCCCTGTAAACTTTCCATTCTCACCCTGATCCCTGTAACCCCTCATATACCTCACTGACCCCTGTAACCCCTCTATTCCCACTCTGACCACTGTTTCCCCTCCATTCCCACACTGACCCCTGTAACCCCTCCATTCCCACCATGACCACTGTTTCCCCTCCATTCCCACACTGACCCCTGTAACCCCTCTAGTCCCACACTGACCCCCGTAACCCCTCCATTCCCACACTGACCCCTGTATCCCCTCCATAGCCACAATGACCCCTGTAACCCCTCCATTCCCACCCTAATGCCTGTAACCCCCAAATTTCCACACTGACCCCTGGACGCCTTCATTCCCACCCTGACCCCTGTAATCCCCACATTCGAACCCTGATCCCTGTAAACCATCCATTCCCACACTGACCCCTGTAACTTCTCCATTCTCACCCTGATCCCTGTAACCCCTCATATCCCACACTGACCGCTGTAACCCCTGCATTCCCACCCTGACCCCAGTAACCCGCCATTCCCACCCTGACCCCTGTAACCCCTCCATTCCCACCCTAACCCCTGTAACGCGCCATTCCCACCCAGACCTGTGTAACCCCTCCATTCCCACATTGACCCCTGTATCCCCCACATTCCCACCCTGACTCCTGTATCCCCACCTTTTCCATCCAGACCCCTGTATCCCCAACATTCCCAGCCTCATCCCGAGATCCCCCTATTCCCACTATGGCCCCAGTATCCTTCACATTTCTACCCTGGCACCTGTAATCACTCCATTCCCACAATGACCCCTGTATCCCCTCCATTCCCACACTGACCCCTTTATCCCCTCCATTCCCACACTGACCCCTGTATCCCCACCATTCCCACACCGACACCTGTATCCCCCACATTCCCACCCTGACCCCTGTAGCCCCTACATTCCGACCCTGAACCCTGTTTCTCTCACATTCCCACCCTGATCCCTGTATTCCTCACATTCCCACCCTGAACACTGTATCTCTCAAATTCCCACCCTAATCCCTGTGTCCCACACATTCCCTCCCTAACCTTTGTATCCACTCCATTCCCATCCTGATCCCTGTATCCACTCCATTCCCACCCTGACCCCTGTTACACCTCCATTCCCACCCTGACACTTGTAACCCCTCGATTCCCACCCTAACGCCTTTAACCCCCCAATTTCCACCCTGACCCCTGTAACCCCTCATATCCCACATTGACCCCTTTAACCCCTCCATTCCCACCCTGACCCCTGTAATCCCCACAATCCCACCCTGACCCCTGTATCCCCTCCATTTCCATCCAGACCCCTGTATCCCCAACATTCCCACCCTGACCCCTGTATCCCCTCCATTTCCATCCAGACCCCTGTATCCCCAACATTCCCACCCTTATCTCGAGATCCCCCTATTCCCACTATGTCCCCAGTATCCTTCACATTTCTACCCTGACACCTGTAACCCCTCCATTCCCACACTGACCCCTGTAACCCCTCCATACCCACCCTGATCCCTGTATCCCCTCCATTCCCACACTGACCCCTGTAACCCCTCCATACCCACCCTGACCCCTGCAACCCCTCTATTCCCACCCTGACCCCTGTAACCCCCACATTCCCACCCTGCCCCCTGTATCTCCCAATTCCCACACTGATCCCTGTATCCACCACATTCCCACCATGATCCCTGTATCCCCTGCATTCCCAACCTGTCCCCTGTAAACCCTCATATTCCACACTGACCGCTGTAACTCCTGCATTCCCACCCTGACCCCTGTATTCCCCACATTCCCACCCTGACCCCTGTATCCTCTCCATTCCCACCCTGACCCCTGTAATCTCCACATTCCCACCCTGACCCCTGTATCCCCAATTCCCACACTGATCCCTGTATCCACCACATTCACCCCCAGATCCCGGTATCCCCTGCATTCCCAACCTGGCCCCTGTATCCCCTCCTTTCCCACCATGACCCCTGTGTCCCACACATTCCCACCCTGACCCCTATATCTCCCAATTCCCACACTGACCCCTGTGTCCCACACATTCCCACCCTGTCCCCATGTGTCCCAAACATTCCCACCCTGACCTCTGTGTCCCAAACATTCCCACCCTGACCTCTGTGTCCCAAACATTCACACCCTGACCCCTGGATTACCCACATTCCCACCCTAACCCCTGTATGCCTCCATTACCATCCTGACCCCTGTATCCCCTCCATTCCCACACTGACCCCTGTTTCCCCTCCATTCCCACCCTGACCCCTGTCACCCCTCCATTCCCACACTGACCCCTGTAACCCCTCCATTCCCACCCTGATCTCTGTATCCCCTCCATTCCCACACTGACCCCTGTTTCCCCTCCATTCCCACACTGACACCTGCATCCCCTCCATTCACACCCTGACCCCTGTAACACCCACATTCCAAAACTGACGCCTGTATCCCCCCATTCCCACCCTGACCCCTGTAGCCCCCACCATCCAACAATGACCCCTGTACCCCTCCATACCCACCCTGACCCCTGTAACCCCTTGATTCCCACCCTAACGCCTATAACCCCCCAGTTTCCACACTGACCCCTGTAACACCTCCATTCCCCATCTGACCATTGGAACTCTACCATTCCCACCCTGATCACTGTAACTTCTCCATTCTCACCCTGATCCCTGTCACCCCTCATATCCCACAATGACCACTGTAACCCCTGCATTCCCACCCTGACCCCTGTATTCTTCACATTCCCACCCTGACCCCTGTAACCCCCACATTCCCACCCTGACCCCTGTATCTCCCAATTCCCACACTGATCCCTGTATCCACCACATTCCCACCCTGATCCTTGTATCCCCTGCATTACCAACCTGGCCCCTGTATCCCACATATTCCCACCCTAACCCCTGAATAGCCAGGATTCACACCCTGACCCCTGTATCACCCACATTCCTACCCTGACCCCTGTATCCCCCACATTCCCACCCTGAACTCTGTGTCCCAAACATTCACACCCTGACCCCTGGATCACCCACATTCCCACCCTGAAACCTGTATGCCCTCCATTACCACCCTGACCCCTGTATACCCTCCATTCCCACCCTGACCCAAGTATCCCCTCCATTCCCACCCTGACGTCAGTATCCTCCACATTACCCCCCTGACCACTGTATCCCCCACATTCCCACCCTGACCCCTGTATCCCCTCCATTCCCAGGCTGACCCCTGTAACCCGTCCATTCCCACACTGACCCTTGTATCCCCTCCATTCCCAAACTGACCCCAGCATCCCCACCATTCCCACACCGACACCTGTATCCCCCACATTCCAACACTGACCCCTGTATCCCCTCCATTCTCAAACTGAACCCTGCATCCCCTCCATTCCCACACCAACCTCTGTATCCCCTCCATTCCCACAATGACCCCTGTGTCCCATCAATTCCCACCCTGACCACTGTAGCCCCCACAATCCAACAATGACTCCTGTACCCCTCCATTCCCACACTGAGCCCCGGAACCCCTCCATACCCACCCTGACCCCTGTAACCCCTCCATTCCCATTCTGCCCACTGGAAGCCCACCATTCCCACCCTGATCCCTGTAACTTCTCCATTCTCACCATGACCCCTGTAACCCCTCATATCCCACAATGACCACTGTAACCCCTGCATTCCCACCCTGACCCCTGTATTCTTCACATTCCCACCCTGACCCCTGTAACGCCCACATTCCCACCCTGACCCCTGTATCTCCCAATTCCCACACTGATCCCTGTATCCACCACATTCCCAATCTGATCCCTGTATCCCCTGCATTACCAACCTGGCCCCTGTATCCCACATATTCCCACCCTAACCCCTGAATAGCCCAGATTCACACCCTGACCCCTGTATCACCCACATTCCCACCCTGACCCCTGTATCCCCCACATTCCCACCCTGAACTCTGTGTCCCAAACATTCACACCCTGACCCCTGGATCACCCACATTCCCACCCTGAAACCTGAATGCCCTCCATTACCACCCTGACCCCTGTATCCCCTCCATTCCCACCCTGACCCAAGTGTCCCCTCCATTCCCACCCTGACGTCAGTATCCTCCACATTACCCCCCTGACCACTGTATCCCCCACATTCCCACCCTGACCCCTGTATCCCCTCCATTCCCAGGCTGACCCCTGTAACCCGTCCATTCCCACACTGACCCTTGTATCCCCTCCATTCCCAAACTGACCCCAGCATCCCCACCATTCCCACACCGACACCCGTATCCCCCACATTCCAACACTGACCCCTGTATCCCCTCCATTCTCAAACTGAACCCTGCATCCCCTCTATTCCCACACCAACCCCTGTATCCCCCCATTCCCACCCTGACCCCTGTAGCCCCCACAATCCAACAATGACTCCTGTACCCCTCCATTCCCACACTGACCCCTGTATCCCCTCCATACCCACCCTGACCCCTGTAACCCCTCCATTCCCATTCTGCCCACTGGAAGCCCACCATTCCCACCCTGATCCCTGTAACTTCTCCATTCTCACCCTAACCCCTGTAACCCCTCATATCCCACACTGACCGCTGTAACCCCTGCATTCCCACCCTGACCCCTGTAACCCCCACATTCCCACTCTGACCCCTGTATCTCCCAATTCCCACACTGATGCCTGTATCCACCACATTCACACCCTGACCCCTGTATCCCCTGCATTCCCAACCTGGCCCCTGTATCCTACATATTCCCACCCTAACCCCTGAATCGCCCACATTCACACCCTGAACCCTGTATCCCCCACATTCCCACCCTGACCCTTGCGGCCCCCATATTCCCACCTGGCCCCTGTATCCCCCACATTCCCTCCCTGGCCCCCGTATCCCCCACATTCCCACCCTGTCTCCAGGTGTCCCAAACATTCCCACACTAACCCCTGTGTCCCATTCACACCCTGACCTCTGGATCACCCACATTCCCACCCTAACCCCTGTATGCCCTCCATTAATACCCTGACCCCTGTATCCCCTCCATTCCCAAACTGACCGATGTACCCCCTCCATTCCACCCTGACCCCTGTATCCACTCCTTTCCCACCATGACCCCTGTTACCCCTCCATTCCCACCCTGACCCCTGTATCGCTTCCATTCCCACACTGACCCCTGTAACCCCTCCATTCCCACACTGATCCCTGCATCGCTTCCATTCCCACACTGACCCCTGTAACCCCTCCATACCCACCCTGACACCTGTAACAACTCCATTCCCACACTGATCCCTGTATCGCTTCCATTCCTACCCTGACCCCTGTAACCCCTCCATTCCCACACTGATCCCTGTATCGCTTCCATTCCTACCCTGACCCCTGTAACCACTCGATTCCCACCCTAACGCATGTAACCCCGCAATTTCCACGCTAACCCCTGTAACCTCTCCATTCTCACCCTGATCCCTGTAACCCCTCATATACCCCACTGATCCCTGTAACCCCTCTATTCCCACTCTGACCACTGTTTCCCCTCCATTCCCACACTGACCCCTGTAAACCCTCCATTCCCACCCTGACCACTGTTTCCCCTCCATGCCCACACTGACCCCCGTAACACCTCCATTCCCACACTGACCCCTGTATCCCCTCCATAGACACAATGACCCCTGTAACCCCTCCATTCCCACCCTAATGCCTGTAACCCCCAAATTTCCACACTGACCCCTGGACGCCTTCATTCCCACCCTGACCCCTGTAATCCCCATATTCGAACCCTGATCCCTGTAAACCCTCCATTCCCACCCTGACCCCTGTAACTTCTCCATTCTCACCCTGATCCCTGTAACCCCTCATATCCCACACTGACCGCTGTAACCCATGCATTCCCACCCTGACCCCAGTAACCTGCCATTCCCACCCTGACCCCTGTAACCCCACCATTCCCACACTGACCCCTGTAACCACTCCATTCCCACACTGACCCCTGTATCGCTTCCATTCCCAAACTGAACCCTGTAACCCCTCCATACCCACCCTGACCCCTGTAACAACTCCATTCCTACCCAGACCCCTGTAACCCCTCGATTCCCACCCTGACCCCTGTAACCCCTCCATTCCCACCCTGACCCCTATAACCCCTCCATACCCACCCTGACCCCTGTAACAACTTCATTCCCACCCTGACCCCTGTAACCCCTGGATTCCCACCCTAACGCATGTAACCCCGCAATTTCCTCCCTAACCCCTGTAAACTCTCCATTCTCACCCTGATCCCTGTAACCCCTCATATACCTCACTGACCCCTGTAACCCCTCTATTCCCACTCTGACCACTGTTTCCCCTCCATTCCCACACTGACCCCTGTAACCCCTCTAGTCCCACACTGACCCCCGTAACCCCTCCATTCCCACACTGACCCCTGTATCCCCTCCATAGCCACAATGACCCCTGTAACCCCTCCATTCCCACCCTAATGCCTGTATCCCCCAAATTTCCACACTGACCCCTGGACGCCTTCATTCCCACCCTGACCCCTGTAATCCCCACATTCGAACCCTGATCCCTGTAAACCATCCATTCCCACACTGACCCCTGTAACTTCTCCATTCTCACCCTGATCCCTGTAACCCCTCATATCCCACACTGACCGCTGTAACCCCTGCATTCCCACCCTGACCCCAGTAACCCGCCATTCCCACCCTGACCCCTGTAACCCCTCCATTCCCAACCTAACCCCTGTAACGCGCCATTCCCACCCAGACCTGTGTAACCCCTCCATTCCCACATTGACCCCTGTATCCCCCACATTCCCACCCTGACTCCTGTATCCCCTCCTTTTCCATCCAGACCCCTGTATCCCCAACATTCCCAGCCTCATCCCGAGATCCCCCTATTCCCACTATGGCCCCAGTATCCTTCACATTTCTACCCTGGCACCTGTAATCACTCCATTCCCACAATGACCCCTGTATCCCCTCCATTCCCACACTGACCCCTTTATCCCCTCCATTCCCACACTGACCCCTGTATCCCCACCATTCCCACACCGACACCTGTATCCCCCACATTCCCACCCTGACCCCTGTAGCCCCTACATTCCGACCCTGAACCCTGTATCTCTCACATTCCCACCCTGATCCCTGTATCCCCTCCTTTTCCATCCAGATCCCTGTATCCCCAACATTCCCAGCCTCATCCCGAGATCCCCCTATTCCCACTATGGCCCCAGTATCCTTCACATTTCTACCCTGGCACCTGTAACCACTCCATTCCCACAATGACCCCTGTATCCCCTCCATTCCCACACTGACCCATGTAGCCCCTACATTCCGACCCTGAACCCTGTATCTCTCACATTCCCACCCTGATCCCTGTATTCCTCACATTGCCACCCTGAACACTGTATCTCTCAAATTCCCACCCTAATCCCTGTGTCCCACACATTCCTTCCCTAACCTTTGTATCCACTCCATTCCCATCCTGATCCCTGTATCCACTCCATTCCCACCCTGACCCCTGTTACACCTCCATTCCAACCCTGACACTTGTAACCCCTCGATTCCCACCCTAACGCCTGTAACCCCCCAATTTCCACCCTGACCCCTGTAACCCCTCATATCCCACATTGACCCCTGTAACCCCTCCATTCCCACCCTGACCCCTGTAATCCCCACAATCCCACCCTGACCCCTGTATACCCCACATTCCCACCCTGACCCCTGTATCCCCTCCATTTCCATCCAGACCCCTGTATCCCCAACATTCCCACCCTCATCTCGAGATCCCCCTATTCCCACTATGTCCCCAGTATCCTTCACATTTCTACCCTGACACCTGTAACCCCTCCATTCCCACACTGACCCCTGTAACCCCTCCATACCCACCCTGATCCCTGTATCCCCTCCATTCCCACACTGACCCCTTTAACCCCTCCATACCCACCCTGACCCCTGCAACCCCTCCATTCCCACCCTGACCCCTGTAACCCCCACATTCCCACCCTGAACCCTGTATCTCTCACATTCCCACCCTGATCCCTGTATTCCTCAAATTCCCACCCTGAACCCTGTATCTCTCACATTCCCACCATAATTCCTGTGTCCCACACATTCCCTCCCTAACCCTTGTATCCGCTCCATTCCCACCCTGACCCCTGTTACACCTCCATTCCCACCCTGACCCTTGTAACCCCTCGATTCCAACGCTAATGCCTGTAACCTCCCAATTTCCACACTGACCCTTGAAACCCCTCATATCCCACATTGACCCCTGTAACCGCTCCATTCCGTCCCTGACCCCTGTAATCCCCACATTCCCACCCTGACCCCTGTATACCCCACATTCCCACCCTGACCCCTGTATCCCCTGCATTTCCATCCAGACCCCTGTATCCCCAACATTCCCAACCTCATCTCGAGATCCCCCTATTCCCACTACGTCCCCAGTATCATTCACATTTCTACCATGACACCTGTAACCCCTCCATTCCCACACTGACCCCTGTATCCCCTCCATACCCACCGTGACCCCTGTAACCCCTCCATTCCCACCCTGACCCCTGTAACCCCTCCATTCCCACCCTGACCCCTGTATCCCCTCCATTCCCACCCTAACGCATGTAACCCCCCAATTTCCACCCTAACCCCTGTAACATCTCCATTCTCACCCTGATCACTGTAACCCCTCGTATACCTCACTGACCCCTGTAACCCCTCTATTCCCACCCTGACCACTGATTCCCCTCCATTCCCACACTGACCCCTGTATCCGCTCCATTCCCAAAATGACCCCTGTATCCCCTCCATTCCCACACTGACCCCTGTAACCCCTCTATTTCCACCCTAACACCTGTAACCCCCCAATTTCCACACTGACCCCTGTACCTTTCCATTCCCACACTGACCCCTGTATCCCCTCCATTCCCACACTGACCCCTGTATCCCCTCCATTCCCACACTGACCCCTGCATCCCCTCCATTCCCACTCTGACCCCTGTATCCCGTCCATTCCCACTCTGAGCCCTGTATCCCCCACATTCCAACACTGACCTCTGTATCCCCCAAATTCCAACTCTGACCCCTGTGTCCCGTCCATTCCAAAACTGACCCCTGTATCCCCCAAATTCCCACCCTGACCCCTGTATCCCCTCCATTCACACACTGACCCCTGTAACCCCTCTATTTCCACCCTAACACCTGTAACCCCCCAATTTCCACACTGACCCCTGTACCCCTCCATTCCCACACTGACCCCTGTATTCCCTCCATTCCCACACTGACCCCTGTATCCCCTCCATTCCCACTCTGACCCCTCTATCCCGTCCATTCCCACTCTGAGCCCTGTATCCCCCACATTCCAACACTGACCTCTGTATGCCCCAAATTCCAACTCTGACCCCTGTGTCCCGTCCATTCCCAAACTGACCCGATGTATCCCCCACATTCCCACCCTGACCCCTGTATCCCATGCATTTCCATCCAGACCCCTGTAATCCCTCCATTCCCACGCTGAAACCTGTATCCCCTCCATTCCCATCCGGACCCCTGTATCCCCAACATTCCCACCCTCATCTCGAGATCCCCCTATTCCCACTATGGCCCCAGTATCCTTCACATTCCCACCTGGCCCCTTTATCCCCCACATTTCCTCACTGGCCCCTGTATTGCCCACATTCCCACCCTGTCTCCATGTGTCCCAAACATTCCCACACTAACCCCTGTGTCCCATTCACACCCTGACCTGTGGATCACCCACATTCCCACCCTAACCCCTGTATGCCCTCCATTAACACCCTAACCCCTGAATCCCCTCCATTCCCACACTGACCGCTGTACCTGCTCCATTCCACCCTGACCCCTGTATCCACTCCTTTCCCACCATGACCCCTGTTTCCCCTCCATTCCCACCCTGACCCCTGTCACCCCTCCATTCCCACACTGACCCCTGTAACCCCTCCATTCCCACACTGACCCCTGTATCGCTTCCATTCCCACACTGACACCTGTAACCCCTCCATACCCAACCTGACCCCTGTAACAACTCCATTCCAACCCTGACCCCAGTAACCCCTCGATTCCCACCCTAACGCATGTAACCTTGCAATTTCCTCCCTAACCCCTGTAACCTTTCCATTCACACCCTGATCCCTGCAACACCTCATATACCTCACTGACCCCTGTAACCCCTCTATTCCCATTCTGACCAGTGTTTCCCCTCCATTCCCACACTGACCCCTGTAACCCCTCCATTCCCACCCTGACCACTGTTTCCCCTCCATTCCCACACTGACCCCCGTAACCCCTCCATTCCCACAATGACCCCTGTAACCCCTCCATTCCCACACTGACCCCTGTAGCCCCTCCATAGCCACAATGAACCCTGTAACCCCTCCATTCCCACCCTAACGCCTGTAACCCCCAAATTTCCACACTGACCCCTGGAACGCCTCCATTCCCACCCTGACCCCTGTAACGTCTCCATTCTCACTCTGATCACTGTAACCCCTCATATCCCAAACTGACCGCTGTAACCCCTGCATTCCCACCCTGACCCCTGTAACCCTCCATTCCCACCCAGACCTGTGTAACTCCTCCATTCCCACACTAACCCCTGTATCCCCCACATTCCCACCCTGACCCCTGTATCCCCTCCTTTTCCATTCAGACCCCTGTATCCCCAACATTCCCCCCCTCATCCCTAGATCCCCCTATTCCCACTATGGCCCCAGTATCCTTCACATTTCTACCCTGACACCTGTAACCCCTCCATTCCCACACTGACCCCTGTATCCCCTCCATTCCCACACTGACCCCTGTATCCCCTCCATTCCCACACTGACCCCTGTATCCTCCTCATTCCCACCCAGACACCTGTATCCCCCACATTCCCACCCTGACCCCTGTATCCCCTACATTCCCACCCTGAACCCTGTATCACTCACATTCCCACCCTGATCCCTGTATTCCTCACATTCCCACCCTGAACCCTGTATCTCTCACATTCCCACCCTAATCCCTGTGTCCCACACATTCCCTCCCTAACCCTTGTATCCGCTCCATTCCTATCCTGATCCCTGTATCCACTCCATTCCCACCCTGACCCCTGTTACACCTCCATTCCCACCCTGACCCTTGTAACCCCTCGATTCCCACCCTAACGCCTGTAACCCCCAAATTTCCACACTGACCCCTGGAACGCCTCCATTCCCACCCTGACCCCTGTAACTTCTCCATTCTCACTCTGATCACTGTAACCCCTCATATCCCAAACTGACCGCTGTAACCCCTGCATTCCCACCCTGACCCCTGTAACCCTCCATTCCCACCCAGACCTGTGTAACTCCTCCATTCCCACACTAACCCCTGTATCCCCCACATTCCCACCCTGACATCTGTATCCCCTCCTTTTCCATCCAGACCCCTGTATCCCCAACATTCCCCCCCTCATCCCTAGATCCCCCTATTCCCACTATGGCCCCAGTATCCTTCACATTTCCACCCTGACACCTGTAATCCCTCCATTCCCACACTGACCCCTGTATCCCCTCCATTCCCACACTGACCCCTGTATCCCCTCCATTCCCACACTGACCCCTGTATCCCCTCCATTCCCACCCTGACACCTGTATCCCCACCATTCCCACACCGACACCTGTAACCCCTCCATTCCCATCCTGAACCCTGAAACCCCTCCATTCCCACCCTGACCCCTGTATCCCCTCCATTCCCACCCTAACGCATGTAACCCCCCAATTTCCACCCTAACCCCTGTAACCTCTCCATTCTCACCCTGATCCCTGTAACCCCTCATATACCGCACTGACCCCTGTAACCCCTCTATTCCCACCCTGACCACTGTTTCCCCTCCATTCCCACACTGACCCCTGTATCCCCTCCATTCCCACACTGACCCCTGTATCCCCTCCATTCCCACACTGACCCCTGTAACCCCTCTATTTCCACCCTAACACCTGTAACGCCCCAATTTCCACACTGACCCCTGTACCCCTCCATTCCCGCACTGACCCCTGTATCCCCTCCATTCCCACACTGACCCCTGTATCCCCTCCATTCCCACTCTGACCCCTGTATCCCGTCCATTCACACTCTGAGCCCTGTATTTCCCACATTCCAACACTGACCTTTGTATCCCCCAAATTCCAACTCTGACCCTTGTGTCCCGTCCATTCCCAAACTGACCCCATGTATCACCCACATTCCCACCCTGACCCCTGTATCCCTTCCATTTCTATCCAGACCCCTGTAACCCCTCCATTCCCACGCTGACCACTGTATCCCCTCCATTCCCATCCGGACCCCTGTATCCCCAACATTACCACCCTCATCTTGAGATCCCCCTATTCCCACTATGGCCCCAGTATCCTTCACATTCCCACCCTGACTCTTGTGCCCCCACATTCCCACCTGGCCCCTGTATCCCCCACATTCCCTCCCTGGCCCCCGTATCCCCCACATTCCCACCCTGTCTCCATGTGTCCCAAACATTCCCACATTAACCCCTGTGTCCCATTCACACACTGACCTCTGGATCACCCTCATCCCCACCCTAACCCCTGTATGCCCTCCATTAACACCCTGACCCCTGTATCCCCTCCATTCCCAAACTGACCGCTGTACCCCCTCCATTCCACCCTGACCCCTGTATCGACTCCTTTCCCACCATGACCCCTGTAACCCCTCCATACCCACCCTGACCCCTGTAACAACTCCATTCCTACCCTGACCCCTGTAACCCCTCGATTCCCACCCTAACGCATGTAACCGTGCAATTTCCACCCTACCCCTGTAACCTCTCCATTCTCACCCTGATCCCTGTATCCCCTCATATACCTCACTGACCCCTGTAACCCCTCTATTCCCACTCTGACCACTGTTTCCCCTCCATTCCCACACTGACCCCTGTAACCCCTCCATTCCCACCCTGACCACTGTTTCCCCCTCCATTCCCACACTGACCCCCGTAACCCCTCCATTTCCACACTGACCCCCGTGACCCCTCCATTCCCACACTGACCCCTGTAGCCCCTCCATAGCCACAATGACCCCTGTAACCCCTCCATTCCCACCCTAACGCCTGTAACCCCCAAATTTCCACACTGCCCCCTGGAACGCCTTCATTCCCACCCTGACCCCTGTATTCCCCACATTCGAACCCTGATCCCTGTAAACCCTCCATTCACACCCTGACCCCTGTGAATTCTTCATTCTCACCCTGATCCCTGTAACCCCTCATATACCTCACTGACCCCTGTAACCCCGCATATCCCACACTGACCGCTGTAACCCCTGCATTCCCACCCTGACCCCTGTAACCCGCCATTCCCACCCTGACCTGTGTAACCCCTCCATTCCCACACTGACCCCTGTATCCCCCACATTCCCACACTGACCCCTGTATCCCCTCCTTTTCCATCCAGACCCCTGTATCCCCAACATTCCCACCCTCATCCCGAGTTCCCCCTATTCCCACTATGGCCCCAGTATCCTTCACATTTCTACCCTGACACCTGTAACCCCTGAATTCCCAAACTGACCCCTGTATCCCCCACATTCCCTCCCTGGCCCTTGTATCCCCCACATTCCCACCCTGTCTCCATGTGTCCCAAACATTCCCACACTAAACCCTGTGTCCCATTCACACCCTGACCTCTGGATCACCCACATCCCCACCCTAAACCCTGTATGCCCTCCATTAACACCCTGACCCCTGTATCCCCTCCATTCCCAAACTGACCGCTGTACCCCCTCCATTCCACCCTGACCCCTGTATCGACTCCTTTCCCACCATGACCCCTGTTTCCCCTCCATTCCCACCCTGACCCCTGTCACCCCTCCATTCCCACACTGACCCATGTAACCCCTCCATTGCCACACTGACCCCTGTAACTCCTCCATACCCACCCTGACCCCTGTAACAACTCCATTCCCACCCTAACGCATGTAACCGCGCAATTTCCACCCTAACCCCTGTAATCTCTCCATTCTCACCCTGATCCCTGTAACCCCTCATATACCTCACTGACCCCTGTAACCCCTCTATTCCCACTCTGACCACTGTTTCCCCTCCATTCCCACACAGACCCCTGTAACCCCTCCATTCCCACCCTGACCACTGTTTCCCCTGCATTCCCACACTGACCCCCGTGACCCCTCCATTCCCACACTGACCCCTGTATCCCCTCCATAGCCACAATGACCCCTGTAACCCCTGCATTCCCACCCTAACGCCTGTAACCCCCAAATTTCCACACTGCCCCCTGGAATGCCTTCATTCCCACCCTGACCGCTGTAATCCCCACATTCGAACCCTGATCCCTGTAAACCCTCCATTCACGCCCTGACCCCTGTAAATTCTCCATTCTCACCCTGATCCCTGTAACCCCGCATATACCTCACTGACCCCTGTAACCCCGCATATCCCACACTGACCGCTGTAACCCATGCATTCCCACCCTGACACCTGAAACCCGCCATTCCCACCCAGACCTGTGTAACCCCTCCATTCCCACACTGACCCCTGTATCCCCCACATTCCCACACTGATCCCTGTATCCCCTCCTTTTCCAACCAGACCCCTGTATCCGCAACATTCCCACCCTCATTCCGAGATCCCCATATTCCCACTATGGCCCCAGTATCCTTCACATTTCTACCCTGACATCTGTAACCCCTTCATTCCCACACTGACCCCTGTATCCCCTCCATTCCCACACTGACCCCTGTATCCCCTCCATTCCCACACTGACCCCTGTATCCCCACCATTCCCACACCGACACCTGTATCCCCCACATTTCCACCCTGACCCCTGTAGCCCCTACATTCCCAGCCTGAACCCTGTATCTCTCACATTCCCACCCTGATCCCTGTATTCCTCACATTCCCACACTGAACCCTGTATCTCTCACATTCCCACCCTAATCCCTGTGTCCCACACATTCCCTCCCTAACCCTTGTATCCGCTCCATTCCCATCCTGATCCCTGTATCCACTCCATTCCCACCCTGACCCCTGTTACACCTCCATTCCCACCCTGACCCTTGTAACCCCTCGATTCCCACCCTAACACCCGTAACCCCCCAATTTCCACCCTGACCCCTGTAACCCCTCATATCCCACATTGACCCCTGTAACCCCTCCATTCCCACCCTGACCCCTGTAATCCCTACATCCCCACCCTGACCCCTGTATTCCCTCCAAAACCATCCAGACCCCTGTATCACCAACATTCCCACCCTCATCTCGAGATCCCCCTATTCCCACTATGTCCCCAGTATCCTTCACATTTCTACCCTGACACCTGTAACCCCTCCATTCCCACACTGACACCTGTATCCCCTCCATTTCCATCCAGACCCCTGTATCTCCCACATTCCAAAACTGATCTCTGTATCCCCCAAATTCCAACTCTGACCCCTGTATCCCCTCCATTCCCACACCGACACCTGTAGCCCCCACATTCCAACACGGTGTTCTGTATCCCCTCCATTCCCACACTGACCCCTGTAACCCCTCCATACCCACTCTGATCCCTGTAACCCCTACATTCTCACACTGACCCCTGTAACCCCTCCATACCCACCCTGACCCCTGTAACCCCTCCATTCCCACCCTGACCCCTGTAACCCCTCCATTCCCACCCTGACCCCTGTATCCCCTCCATTCCCACCCTAACGCATGTAACCTCCCAATTTCCACCCTAACCCCTGTAACCTATCCATTCTCAGCCTGATCCCTGTAACCCCTCATATACCTCACTGACCCCTGTAACCCCTCTATTCCCACCCTGACCACTGTTTCCCCTCCATTCCCACACTGACCCCTGTATCCCCTCCATTCCCACACTGACCCCTGTATCCCCTCCATTCCCACACTGACCACTGTAACCCCTCTATTTCCACCCTAACACCTGTAAAACCCCAATTTCCACACTGACCCCTGTACCCCTCCATTCCCACACTGACCCCTGTATCCCCTCCATTTCCATCCAGACCCCTGTATCTCCCACATTCCAACACTGACCTCTGTATCCCCCAAATTCCAACTCTGACCCCTGTATCCCCTCCATTCCCACACCGACACCTGTATCCCCCACATTCCAACACGGTGTTCTGTATCCCGTCCATTCCCAAACTGACCCCATATATCCCCCACATTCCCACCCTGACCCCTGTCACCCCTCCATTCCCACACTGACCCATGTAACCCCTCCATTCCCACACTGACCCCTGTATCGCTTCCATTCCCTCACTGACCCCTGTAACTCCTCCATACCCACCCTGACCGCTGTAACAACTCCATTCCTACCCTGACCCCTGTAACCCCTCGATTCCCACCGTAACGCATGTAACCCCGCAATTTCCACCCTAACCCCTGTAACCTCTCCATTCTTACCCTGATCCCTGTAACCCCTCATATACCTCACTGACCCATGTAACCCCGCATATCCCACACTGACCGCTGTAACCCCTGCATTCCCACCCTGACCCCTGTAACCCACCATTCCCACCCTGACCTGTGTAACCCCTCCATTCCCACACTGACCCCTGTATCACCCACATTCCCACACTGACCCCTGTATCCCCTCCTTTTCCATCCAGACCCCTGTATCCCCAACATTCCCACCCTCATCCCGAGTTCCCCCTATTCCCACTATGGCCCCAGTATCCTTCACATTTCGACCCTGACACCTGTAACCCCTCCATTCCCACACTGACCCCTGTATCCCCTCCATTCCCACACTGACCCCTGTATCCCCTCCATTCCCACACTGACCCCTGTATCCCCATCATTCCCACACCGACACCTGTATCCCCCACATTCCCACCCTGACCCCTGTAGCCCCTACATTCCCACCCTGAACCCTGTATCTCTCACACTCCCACCCTGATCCCTGTATTCCTCACATTCCCACCCTGAACCCTGTCTGTCTCACATTCCCACCCTAATCCCTGTGTCCCACCCATTCCCTCCCTAACCCTTGTATCCGCTCCATTCCCATCTTGATCCCTGTATCCACTCCATTCCCACCCTGACCCCTGTTACACCTCCATTCCCACCCTGACCCTTGTAACCCCTCGATTCCCACCCTAACGCCTGTAACCCCCCAATTTCCACCCTGACCCCTGTAACCCCTCATATCCCACATTGACCCCTGTAACACCTCCATTCCCACCCTGACCCCTGTAATCCCCAAATTCCCACCCTGACCCCTGTATACCCCACATTCCCACCCTGACCCCTGTATCCCCTCCATTTCCATCCAGACCCCTGTATCCCCAACATTCCCACCCTCATCTCGAGATCCCCCTATTCCCACTATGTCCCCAGTATCCTTCACATTTCTACCCTGACACCTGTAACCCCTCCATTCCCACACTGACCCCTGTATCCGCTCCATTTCCATCCTGACCCCTGTATCTCCCGCATTCCAACACTGAGCTCTGTATCCCCCAAATTCCAACTCTGACCCCTGTATCCCCTCCATTCCCACACCGACACCTGTATCCCCCATATTCCAACACGGTCTTCTGTATCCCCTCCATTCCCACACCAACCCCTGTATCCCCTCCATTCCCACCCTGACCCCTGTAACACCCACATTCCAACACTGACCACTATATCACCCATTCCCACCCTGACCACTGTGTCCCACACATTACCACCTTGACCCCAGTATCCCCTCCATTCCCACCCTGACCCCAGTATCCCCTCCATTCCCACCCTGACCCTTGTAACACCCACATTCCAGCACTGACCACTGTATCCCCCACAACCCAACAATGACCCCTGTACCCCTCCATTCCCACCTTGACCCCTGTATCCCCTCCATTCCCACACTGTCCCCTGTATCCCCTCCATTCCCACACTGACCCCTGTAACCCCTCCATACCCACCCTGACCCCTGTAACACCTCCATTCGCACCCTGACCACTGTATCCCCCACATTTCCACCCTGACCACTTTGTCCCACACATTCCCACCGTGACCCTTGTATCTCATTCATTCCAGCCCTGACCCCTGTAACCCGTCCATTCCCACCCTGACCTCTGTATCCCCTCCATTTCCACCCTGACCCCTGTATCCCCTGCATTCACATCTGACCCCTGTATCCACTCCATTCCCACCCTGACCGCTGTATCGACTGCATTCCCACCCTGAACCCTGTATCTCTCACATTCCCACCCTGACCTCTGTATCGCTCACATACCCACCCTAATCCCTGTGTCCCACACATTCCCTCCCTAACCCCTGTACCTGCTCCATTCCCATCCTGATCCCTGTATCGACTCCATTCCCACCCTGACCCCTGTATCCACTCCATTCCCACCCTGACCCCTGTTACACCTCCATTTCCACCCTGACCCTTGTAACCCCACGATTCCCACCCTAATGCCTGTAACCCCCCCAATTTCCACACTGACCACTGGAACCCCTCCATTCCCACCCTGACGCCTGTAACCTCTCCATTCTCACCCTGACCCCTGTAATCCCCTCATTCCCACCCTGACCTCTGTATCACCTCCATTTCCACCCTGACCCCTGTATTCCTCACATTCCCATCCTGACCACTGTACCCCTCCTTTCCCACCCTGACCCCTGTATCCACTCCATTCCCACCCTAACCCCTGTATCCCCTCCATTCCCACCCTAACCCCTGTATCCCCTCCATTCCCACCCTAACCCCTGTATCCCCTACGTTCCCACACTGACCCCTGTAACTCCTCTATTCCCACCCTAACTCCTGTAACACCCCAATTTCCACACTGACCCCTGTATCCCCTCCATTCCCACACCGACACCTGTATCCCCCACTTTCCCACCCTGACCCCTGTAGCCCCTACATTCCCACCCTGAACCCTGTATCTCTCACATTCCCACCCTGATCCCTGTATTCCTCACATTCCCACCCTGAACCCTGTATCTCTCATATTCCCACCCTAATCCCTGTGTCCCACACATTCCCTCCCTAACCCTTGTATCCGCTCCATTCCCATCCTGATCCCTGTATCCACTCCATTCCCACCCTGACCCCTGTTACACCTCCATTCCCACCCTGATCCATGTAACCCCTCGATTTTCAACCTAATGCCTGTAACCCCCCAATTTCCACCCTGACCCCTGTAACCCCTCATATCCCACATTGACTCCGTAACCCCTCCATTCCGTCCCTGACCCCTGTAATCCCCACATTCCCACCCTGACCCCTGTATCCCCCACATTCCCACCCTGACCCCTGTATCCCCTCCATTTCCATCCAGACCCCTGTATCCCCAACATTCCCACCCTCATCTTGAGATTCCCCTATTCCCACTATGTCCCCAGTATCCTTCACATTTCTACCCTGACACCTGTAACCCCTCCATTCCCATGCTGATCCCTGTATCCGCTCCATTTCCATCCAGACCCCTGTATCACCCGCATTCCAACACTGACCTCTGTATCCCCCAAATTCCAACTCTGACCCCTGTATCCCCTCCATTCCAACACTGACCTCTGTATCCCCCAAATTCCAACTCTGACCCCTGTATCCCCTCCATTCCCACACCGACACCTGTATCCCCTCCATTCCCACACTGACCCCTGTAACCCCTCCATACCCACCCTGACCCCTGTAACCCCTCAATTCCCACACTGACCCCTGTAACCCATCCATTCCCACCCTGACCCCTGTATCCCCTCCATTCCCACCCTAATGCATGTAACCCTCCAATTTCCACCCTAACCCCTGTAACCTCTCCATTCTCAGCCTGATCCCTGTAACCCCTCATATACCTCACTGACCCCTGTAACCCCTCTATTCCCTCCCTGACCACTGTTTCCCCTCCATTCCCACACTGACCCCTGTATCCCCTCCATTCCCACACTGACCCCTGTATCCCCTCCATTCCCACCCTGACCCCTGTTACACCTCCATTCCCACCCTGACCCTTGTAACCCCTCGATTCCCACCCTAACGCCTGTATCCCCCCAATTTCCACCCTGACCGCTGTAACCTATCATATCCCACATTGACCCCTGTAACCCCTCCATTCCCACCATGAACCCTGTAATCCCCACATTCCCACCCTGACCCCTGTATGCTCCACATTCCCACCCTGACCCCTGTATCCCCGCCATTTCCATCCAGACCCCTGTATCCCCAACATTCCCACCCTCATCTCGAGATCCCCCTATTCGCACTATGGCCCCAGTATCCTTCACATTTCTACCCTGACACCTGTAACCCCACCATTCCCACACTGACACCTGTAACCCCTCCATTGCCACACTGACACCTGTAACCCCTCCATTCCCACACTGACCCCTGTATCCGCTCCATTTCCATCCAGACCACTGTATCTCCCGCATTCCAACACTGATCTCTGTATCCCCCAAATTCCAACTCTGACCCCTGTATCCCCTCCATTCCCAAACCGACACCTGTATCCCCCACATTCCAACACGGTCTTCTGTATCCCCTCCATTCCCTCACTGACCCCTGTAACCCCTCCATACCCACCCTGAAACCTGTAACCCCTCCATTCCCACCCTGACCCCTGTAACCCTCCATTCCCACCCTGACCCCTGTATCCCCTCCATTCCCACCCTAACGCATGTAACCCCCCAATTTCCATCCAGACCCCTGTAACCTCTCCATTCTCACCCTGATCCCTGTAACCCCTCATATACCTCAGTGACCCCTGTAACCCCTCTATTCCCACCCTGACCACTGTTTCCCCTCCATTCCCACACTGACCCCTGTATCCCCTCCATTCCCACCCTAACCCCTGTATCCCCTCCATTCCCACCCTAACCCCTGTATCCCCTACGTTCCCACACTGACCCCTGTAACTCCTCTATTCCCACCCTAACTCCTGTAACACCCCAATTTCCACACTGACCCCTGTATCCCCTCCATTCCCACACCGACACCTGTATCCCCCACTTTCCCACCCTGACCCCTGTAGCCCCTACATTCCCACCCTGAACCCTGTATCTCTCACATTCCCACCCTGATCCCTGTATTCCTCACATTCCCACCCTGAACCCTGTATCTCTCATATTCCCACCCTAATCCCTGTGTCCCACACATTCCCTCCCTAACCCTTGTATCCGCTCCATTCCCATCCTGATCCCTGTATCCACTCCATTCCCACCCTGACCCCTGTTACACCTCCATTCCCACCCTGATCCATGTAACCCCTCGATTTTCAACCTAACGCCTGTAACCCCCCAATTTCCACCCTGACCCCTGTAACCCCTCATATCCCACATTGACTCCGTAACCCCTCCATTCCGTCCCTGACCCCTGTATTCCCCACATTCCCACCCTGACCCCTGTATCCCCCACATTCCCACCCTGACCCCTGTATCCCCTCCATTTCCATCCAGACCCCTGTATCCCCAACATTCCCACCCTCATCTTGAGATTCCCCTATTCCCACTATGTCCCCAGTATCCTTCACATTTCTACCCTGACACCTGTAACCCCTCCATTCCCATGCTGATCCCTGTATCCGCTCCATTTCCATCCAGACCCCTGTATCACCCGCATTCCAACACTGACCTCTGTATCCCCCAAATTCCAACTCTGACCCCTGTATCCCCTCCATTCCAACACTGACCTCTGTATCCCCCAAATTCCAACTCTGACCCCTGTATCCCCTCCATTCCCACACCGACACCTGTATCCCTCCATTCCCACACTGACCCCTGTAACCCCTCCATTCCCACCCTGACCCCTGTAACCCCTCAATTCCCACACTGACCCCTGTAACCCATCCATTCCCACCCTGACCCCTGTATCCCCTCCATTCCCACCCTAATGCCTGTAACCCTCCAATTTCCACCCTAACCCCTGTAACCTCTCCATTCTCAGCCTGATCCCTGTAACCCCTCATATACCTCACTGACCCCTGTAAACCCCTCTATTCCCTCCCTGACCACTGTTTCCCCTCCATTCCCACACTGACCCTGTATCCGCTCCATTCCCACACTGACCCCTGTATCCCCTCCATTCCCACCCTGACCCCTGTTACACCTCCATTCCCACCCTGACCCTTGTAACCCCTCGATTCCCACCCTAACGCCTGTATCCCCCCAATTTCCACCCTGACCGCTGTAACCTATCATATCCCACATTGACCCCTGTAACCCCTCCATTCCCACCCTGAACCCTGTAATCCCCACATTCCCACCCTGACCCCTGTATGCTCCACATTCCCACCCTGACCCCTGTATCCCCTCCATTTCCATCCAGACCCCTGTATCCCCAACATTCCCACCCTCATCTCGAGATCCCCCTATTCGCACTATGGCCCCAGTATCCTTCACATTTCTACCCTGACACCTGTAACCCCACCATTCCCACACTGACACCTGTAACCCCTCCATTGCCACACTGACACCTGTAACCCCTCCATTCCCACACTGACCCCTGTATCCGCTCCATTTCCATCCAGACCACTGTATCTCCCGCATTCCAACACTGATCTCTGTATCCCCCAAATTCCAACTCTGACCCCTGTATCCCCTCCATTCCAAACCGACACCTGTATCCCCCACATTCCAACACGGTCTTCTGTATCCCCTCCATTCCCTCACTGACCCCTGTAACCCCTCCATACCCACCCTGAAACCTGTAACCCCTCCATTCCCACCCTGACCCCTGTAACCCTCCATTCCCACCCTGACCCCTGTATCCCCTCCATTCCCACCCTAA
>NC_054495.1:10611887-10654387 GCF_017639515.1 Carcharodon carcharias
AATCACACACACACACACACTCACAACTCTCAATCACACACACACACACACTCACACCAATTCTCAACACACACACACTCACATACTCGCAATCACACGCACACACACACTCACATACTCTCAATCACACACACAAACACACTCACGTACTCTCAATCACACACACGCACTCATATACTCTCTATCACACCTACACACACACTCTCATACTCTCAATCACACACACACACACTCACATACTCTCAATCACACACACACACACTCACATAATCTCAGTCACACTCACACACACACTCACGTACTCTCAATCACACTCACACACACTCGCATACTCTCAATCACACACACACACAGTGACATACTCTCAATCACACTCACACACACACTCACATAATCTCAATCACACTCACACACACTCGCATACTCTCAACCACACACACACACAAACTCACATACTCTCAATCACACACACATACACACTCACATACTCTCAATCAGACACACACACACTCACATACTCTCAATCACACACACACACTCATATATTCTCAATCACACTCACACACACACTCACATACTCTCAATCACACTCACACACACTCACATACTCTCAATCACACACACACACTCACATACTCTCAATCACACGCACACGCACACTCACATACTCTCAATCACACACACACACAATCACATACTCTCAATCACACACACACACACTCATATACTCCCAATCACACTCACGAACACACTCACATACTCTCAATCACACACACACACACTCACATACTCTCAATCACACACACACACACTCACATACTCTCAATCACACACACACACACAGTCACATACTCTCAATCACACACACACACTCACATACTCTCAATCACACACACACACACTCACATACTCTCAATCACACACACACACACTCACATACTCTCAATCACACACACACACACTCACATACTCTCAATCACACACACACACACTCACATACTCTCAATCACACTCACTCACACACTCACATACTCTCAATCACACACACACACACTCACGTACTCTCAATCACGCACACACACAGTCACATACTGTCAATCACACCCACACACACACTCACATACTCTCAATCACACAAACACACACTCACATACACTCAAGCACACTCACACACACTCACATATTCTCAATCACACACACACTCACATACTCTCAGTCACACTCACACACACACTCACATACTCTCAATCACACACACACACTCACTCGCAAACTCTCAATAACACTCACACACACACTCACATACTCTCAATCACACAAACACACACTCACATACTCTCAATCACACACACACACACACACATACTCTCAATCACACACACACACACTCACATACTCTCAATCACACACACACACTCACATACTCTCAATCACACACACACACACTCACATACTCTCAAGCGCACTCACACACACACTCACATAGTCTCAATCACACACACACACTCACTCGCATACTCTCAATCACACTCACACACACACTCACATACTCTCAATCACACACACACACACACACACACATACTCTCAATCACGCACACACACACACTCACATACTCTCAGTCACACACACACACGCTCACATACTCTCAATCTCACTCACACACACTCACATACTCTCAATCACACACACACACACACACTCACATACTCTCAATCACCATCACACACACACTCACATACTCTCAGTCACACACACAAACACACTCACGTACTCTCAATCACACACACGCACTCATATACTCTCTATCACACCTACACACACACTCACATACTCTCAATCATACACACACACACTCACATACTCTCAATCACACACACACACTCTCACATACTCTCAATCACACTCACACACACACTCACGTACTCTCAATCACACTCACACACACTCGCATACTCTCAATCACACACACACACTCTGACATACTCTCAATCACACTCACACACACACTCACATACTCTCAATCACACTCACACACAATCTCATACTCTCAATCACACACACACACACTCACATACTCTCAATCACACACACATACACACTCACATGCTCTCAATCAGACACACACACACTCACATACTCTCAATCACACACACACACTCATATATTCTCAATCACAATCACACACACACTCACATACTCTCAATCACACGCACACACAATCACATACTCTCAATCACACACACACACACTCATATACTCCCAATCACACACACACACTCACATACTCTCAATCACACACACACACAATCACATACTCTCAATCACACACACACACACTCATATACTCCCAATCACACACACACACTCACATACTCTCAATCACACACACACACAATCACATACTCTTAATCACACACACACACACTCATATACTCCCAATCACACTCACAAACACACTCACATACTCTCACTCACACACACACACACTCACATACTCTCAATCACACACACACACACTCACATACTCTCAATCACACACACACACAGTCACATACTCTCAATCACACACACACACTCACATACTCTCAATCACACACACACACACTCACATACTCTCAATCACACACACACACACTCACATACTCTCAATCACACACACACACACACTCACATACTCTCAGTCACACATACACACACTCACATACTCTCAGTCACACACACACACTCACATACTCTCAATCACACTCACACACACACTCACATACTCTCAATCACACTCACACACACACTCACATACTCTCAATCACACACACACACACACTCACATACTCTCAATCACGCACACACACACACTCACATACTCTCAGTCACACACACACACGCTCACATACTCTCAATCACTCACACACACGCACTCATATACTCTCAATCACACACACACAATCACATACTCTCAATCACACTCACATACTCTCAATCTCACTCACACACACTCACATACTCTCAATCACACACACACACACACACTCACATACTCTCAATCACCCTCACACACACACTCACATACTCTCAATCTCACTCAAACACACTCACATACTCTCAATCACACACACACACACACACTCACATACTCTCAATCACACACACACACTCGCTCACATACTCTCAATCACATACGCTCACATACTCTCAATCACACACACACACACACTCTCATACTCTCAATCACACGCACAAGCACACTCACATACTGTCAATCACACACACACACACATACACTCAATCACACACACACACACTCACATACTCTCAATCACACTCACACACACACTCACATACTCTCAATCACACACACACACACTCAAATACTCCCAATCACACTCACACACACACTCACATACTCTCAATCACACACACACACACACTCACATACTCTCAATCACACACACACACACACTCACATACTCTCAGTCACACACACACACACTCACATACACTCAATCACACACACACACTCACATACTCTCAATCACACTCACACACACTCACATACTCCCAATCACACTCACACACACTCATATACTCTCAGTCACACGCACACACACACTCACATACTCTCATTCAAACACACACACACTCACATACTCTCAATCACACACAAACTCTCACATATTCTCAAGCACACACACACTCACATACTCTCAATCACACACTCACACACTCACATACTCTCAATCACACCCACACACACACTCACATACTCTCAATCACACAAACACACACTCACATAATCTCAAGCACACTCACACACACACTCACATTCTCTCAATCACACTCACACACACACATACTCTCAATCACACTCACACACACTCGCATATTCTCAATCACACACACATACACTCACATACTCTCAAGCGCACTCACACACACACTCACATACTCTCAATCACACACACACACTCACTCGCATACTCTCAATCACACTCACACACACACTCACATACTCTCAATCACACAGACACACACACTCACATACTCTCAATCACGCACACACACACACTCACATACTCTCAGTCACACACACACACGCTCACATACTCTCAATCACTCACACACACACACACTCATATACTCTCAATCACACACACACACACAATCACATACTCTCAATCACACTCACATACTCTCAATCTCACTCATACACACTCACATACTCTCAATCATACACACACACACTCACATAGTCTCAATCACCCTCACACACACACTCACATACTCTCAATCTCACTCACACACACTCACATACTCTCAATCACACACACACACACACACTCACATACTCTCAATCACACACACACACTCGCTCACATAATCTCAATCACACACACTCACATACTCTCAATCACACACACACACACACTCTCATACTCTCAATCACACGCACAAGCACACTCACATACTGTCAATCACACACACACACACATACTCTCAATCACACACACACAAACTCACATACTCTCAATCACACTCACAAACACACTCACATACTCTCAATCACACACACACACACTCAAATACTCCCAATCTCACTCACACACACACTCACATACTCTCTCTCACACACACACACTCACATACTCTCAATCACACACACACACACACTCACATACTCTCAATCACACACACACACACTCTCACATAATCTCAAGCAAACTCACACACACACTCACATACTCTCAATCACACTCACACACACACATACTCTCAATCACACTCACACACACTCGCATATTCTCAATCACACACACACACACTCACATACTCTCAAGCACACTCACACACACACTCACATACTCTCAATCACACACACACACTCACTCGCATACTCTCAATCACACTCACACACACACTCACATACTCTCAATCACACTCACACACACACTCACATACTCTCAATCACACACACACACACACACTCACATACTCTCAGTCACACACACACAAACTCACATACTCTCAATCACACACACACACTCACATACTCTCAATCACACACACACACTCACATACTCTCAATCACACTCACACACACACTCTCATACTCTCAATCACACTCACACACACTCACATACTCCCAATCACACTCACACACACTCATATACTCTCAATCACACACGCACACACACTCACATACTCTCAATCACACACACACACACTCACATACACTCAATCACACTCACACACACACTCACATAATCTCAATCACACACACACACTCATATACTCTCAATCACAAACAGACACACACTCACATACTCTCAATCACAGTCACATACTCTCAATCTCACTCACACACACTCACATACTCTCAATCACACACACACACACACACTCACATACTCTCAATCACACTCACACACACACTCACATACTGTCAATCTCACTCACACACACTCACATACTCTCAATCACACACACACACACACAAACACTCACATACTCTCAATCACACACACACACTCGCTCAAATACTCTCAATCACACACACTCACATACTCTCAATCACACTCACTCACACACTCACATACTCTCAATCACACACACACACACATTCACATACTCTCAATCACACCCACACGCACACTCACATACTATCAATCACACACACACACACACATACTCTCAATCACACACACACACACTCACATACTCTCAATCACACTCACACACACACTCACATACTCTCAATCACACACACACACACTCACATACTCCCAATCACACTCACACACACACTCACATACTCTCAATCACACACACACACACTCACATACTCTCAATCACACACACACACACACTCACATACTCTCAATCACACACACACACACTCTCACATATTCTCAAGCACACACACACTCACATACTCGCAATCACACTCACTCACACACTCACATACTCTCAATCACACACACAAACACACTCACGTACTCTCAATCACACACACGCACTCATATACTCTCTATCACACCTACACACACACTCTCATACTCTCAATCACACACACACACACTCACATACTCTCAATCACACACACACACACTCACATAATCTCAATCACACTCACACACACACTCACGTACTCTCAATCACACTCACACACACTCGCATACTCTCAATCACACACACACACAGTGACATACTCTCAATCACACTCACACACACACTCACATAATCTCAATCACACTCACACACACTCGCATACTCTCAACCACACACACACACACACTCACATACTCTCAATCACACACACATACACACTCACATACTCTCAATCAGACACACACACACTCACATACTCTCAATCACACACACACACTCATATATTCTCAATCACACTCACACACACACTCACATACTCTCAATCACACTCACACACACTCACAGACTCTCAATCACACACACACACTCACATACTCTCAATCACACGCACACGCACACTCACATACTCTCAATCACACACACACACAATCACATACTCTCAATCACACACACACACACTCATATACTCCCAATCACACTCACGAACACACTCACATACTCTCAATCACACACACACACACTCACATACTCTCAATCACACACACACACACTCACATACTCTCAATCACACACACACACACAGTCACATACTCTCAATCACACACACACACTCACATACTCTCAATCACACACACACACACTCACATACTCTCAATCACACACACACACACTCACATACTCTCAATCACACACACACACACACTCACATACTCTCAATCACACACACACACACACTCACATACTCTCAATCACACTCACTCATACACTCACATACTCTCAATCACACACACACACACACTCACGTACTCTCAATCACACACACACACAGTCACATACTCTCAATCACACCCACACACACACTCACATACTCTCAATCACACAAACACACACTCACATACACTCAAGCACACTCACACACACTCACATACTCTCAATCACACACACACTCACATACTCTCAGTCACACTCACACACACACTCACATACTCTCAATCACACACACACACTCACTCGCAAACTCTCAATAACACTCACACACACACTCACATACTCTCAATCACACACACACACACTCACATACTCTCAATCACACACACACACACACACACATACTCTCAATCACACACACACACACACTCACATACTCTCAATCACACACACACACTCACATACTCTCAATCACACACACACACACTCACATACTCTCAAGCGCACTCACACACACATTCACATAGTCTCAATCACACACACACACTCACTCGCATACTCTCAATCACACTCACACACACACTCACATACTCTCAATCACACACACACACACACTCACATACTCTCAATCACGCACACACACACAGTCACATACTCTCAGTCACACACACACACGCTCACATACTCTCAATCACTCACACACACACACTCATATACTCTCAATCACACACACACACACAATCACATACTCTCAATCACACTCACATACTCTCAATCTCACTCACACACACTCACATACTCTCAATCACACACACACACACACTCACATACTCTCAATCACCCTCACACACACACTCACATACTCTCAATCTCACTCACACACACTCACATACTCTCAATCACACAAACACACACACACACTCACATACTCTCAGTCACACACACACACTCGCTCACATACTCTCAATCACACACACTCACATACTCTCAATCACACACACACACACACTCACATACTCTCAATCACACGCACAAGCACACTCACATACTGTCAATCACACACACACACACATACTCTCATTCACACACACACACACTCACATACTCTCAATCACACTCACACACACACTCACATACTCTCAATCACACACACACACACTCTCACATATTCTCAAGCACACACACACTCACATACTCGCAATCACACTCACTCACACACTCACATAATCTCAAGCAAACTCACACACACACTCACATACTCTCAATCACACTCACACACACACATACTCTCAATCACACTGACACACACTCGCGTATTCTCAATCACACACACACACACTCACATACTCTCAAGCACACTCACAAACACACTCACATACTCTCAATCACACACACACACTCACTCGCATACTCTCAATCACACTCACACACACACTCACATACTCTCAATCACACTCACACACACACTCACATACTCTCAATCACACACACACACACACTTACATACTCTCAATCACACACACACACTCACATACTCTCAATCACACTCACACACACACTCACATACTCTCAATCACACTCACACACACTCACATACTCCCAATCACACTCACACACACTCATATACTCTCAATCACACGCACACACACACTCACATACTCTCAATCACACACACACACACTCACATACACTCAATCACACTCACACACACACTCACATAATCTCAATCACACACACACACTCATATACTCTCAATCACAAACACACACACACTCACATACTCTCAATCACACTCACATACTCTCAATCTCACTCACACACACTCACACACTCTCAATCACACACACACACACACACTCACATACTCTCAATCACACTCACACACACACTCACATACTGTCAACCTCACTCACACACACTCACATACTCTCAATCACACTCACACACACACACACACTCACATACTCTCAATCACACACACACACTCGCTCACCTACTCTCAATCACACACACTCACATACTCTCAATCACACTCACTCACACACTCACATACTCTCAATCACACACACACACTCACATACTCTCAATCACACGCACACGCACACTCACATACTATCAATCACACACACACACACATGTACTCTCAATCACACACACACACACACTCACATACTCTCAATCACACTCACACACACACTCACATATTCTCAATCACACACACACCACTCATGTACTCCCAATCACACTCACACACACACTCACATACTCTCAGTCACACACACACACACTCACATACTCTCAATCACACCCACACACACTCTCACATATTCTCAAGCACACACACACTCACATACTCGCAATCACACTCACTCACACACTCACATACTCTCAGTCACACACACAAACACACTCACGTACTCTCAATCACACACACGCACTCATATACTCTCTATCACACCTACACACACACTCACATACTCTCAATCATACACACACACACTCACATACTCTCAATCACACACACACACTCTCACATACTCTCAATCACACTCACACACACACTCACGTACTCTCAATCACACTCACACACACTCGCATACTCTCAATCACACACAAACACTCTGACATACTCTCAATCACACTCACACACACACTCACATACTCTCAATCACACTCACACACACTCTCATACTCTCAATCACACACACACACACTCACATACTCTCAATCACACACACATACACACTCACATACTCTCAATCAGACACACACACACTCACATACTCTCAATCACACACACACACTCATATATTCTCAATGACAATCACACACACACTCACATACTCTCAATCACACTCACACACACTCACATACTCTCAATCACACACACACACTCACATACTCTCAATCACACGCACACGCACACTCACATACTCTCAATCACACACACACACAATCACATACTCTCAATCACACACACACACACTCATATACTCCCAATCACACTCACAAACACACTCACATACTCTCAATCACACACACACACACACTCACATACTCTCAATCACACACACACACACTCACATACTCTCAATCACACACACACACACACTCACATACTCTCAATCACACACACACACACTCACATACTCTCAATCACACACACACACTCTCACATACTCTCAATCACACACACACACACTCACATACTCTCAAACAAACACACACACTCACATACTCTCAATCACACACACACACACTCACATACTCTCAATCACACTCACTCACACACTCACATACTCTCAATCACACAAACACACACTCACATACTCTCAGTCACACACACACACGCTCACATACTCTCAATCACTCACACACACACACTCATATACTCTCAATCACACACACACACACAATCACATACTCTCAATCACACTCACATACTCTCAATCTCACTCACACACACTCACAGACTCTCAATCACACACACACACACACACTCACATACTCTCAATCACCCTCACACACACACTCACACACTCTCAATCTCACTCACACACACTCACATACTCTCAATCACACAAACACACACACACACTCACATACTCTCAGTCACACACACACAGTCGCTCACATACTCTCAATCACACACACACACTCACATACTCTCAATCACACACACACACACACTCACATACTCTCAATCACACGCACAAGCACACTCACATACTGTCAATCACACACACACACACACATACTCTCATTCACACACACACACACTCACATACTCTCAATCACACTCACACACACACTCACATACTCTCAACCACACACACACACACTCTCACATATTCTCAAGCACACACACACTCACATACTCGCAATCACACTCACTCACACACTCACATAATCTCAAGCAAACTCACACACACACTCACATACTCTCAATCACACTCACACACACACATACTCTCAATCACACTGACACACACTCGCATATTCTCAATCACACACACACACACTCACATACCCTCAAGCACACTCACACACACACTCACATACTCTCAATCACACACACACACTCACTCGCATACTCTCAATCACACTCACACACACACTCACATACTCTCAATCACACTCACACACACACTCACATACTCTCAATCACACACACACACACACTCACATACTCTCAATCACACACACACACACACATACTCTCAATCACACTCACACACACACTCACATACTCTCAATCACACTCACACACACTCACATACTCCCAATCACACTCACACACACTCATATACTCTCAATCACACTCACACACACACTCACATACTCTCAATCACACACACACACACTCACATACACTCAATCACACTCACACACACACTCACATAATCTCAATCACACACACACACTCATATACTCTCAATCACAAACACACACACACTCACATACTCTCAATCACACTCACATACTCTCAATCTCACTCACACACACTCACACACTCTCAATCACACACACACACACACACTCACATACTCTCAATCACACTCACACACACACTCACATACTGTCAATCTCACTCACACACACTCACATACTCTCAATCACACTCACACACACACACACACTCACATACTCTCAATCACACACACACACTCGCTCACATACTCTCAATCACACACACTCACATACTCTCAATCACACTCACTCACACACTCACATACTCTCAATCACACACACACACTCACATACTCTCAATCACACGCACACGCACACTCACATACTATCAATCACACACACACACACATACTCTCAATCACACACACACACACACTCACATACTCTCAATCACACTCACACACACACTCACATATTCTCAATCACACACACACACACTCATATACTCCCAATCACACTCACACACACACTCACATACTCTCAGTCACACACACACACACTCACATACTCTCAATCACACCCACACACACTCTCACATATTCTCAAGCACACACACACTCACATACTCGCAATCACACTCACTCACACACTCACATACTCTCAGTCACACACACAAACACACTCACGTACTCTCAATCACACACACGCACTCATATACTCTCTATCACACCTACACACACACTCACATACTCTCAATCATACACACACACACTCACATACTCTCAATCACACACACACACTCTCACATACTCTCAATCACACTCACACACACACTCACGTACTCTCAATCACACTCACACACACTCGCATACTCTCAATCACACACACACACTCTGACATACTCTCAATCACACTCACACACACACTCACATACTCTCAATCACACTCACACACACTCTCATACTCTCAAGCACACTCACACACACACTCACATACTCTCAATCACACACACACACTTACTCGCATACTCTCAATCACACTCACACACACACTCACATACTCTCAATCACACTCACACACACACTCACATACTCTCAATCACACACACACACACACACTTACATACTCTCAATCACACACACACACTCACATACTCTCAATCACACTCACACACACACTCACATACTCTCAATCACACTCACACACACTCACATACTCCCAATCACACTCACACACACTCATATACTCTCAATCACACGCACACACACACTCACATACTCTCAATCACACACACACACACTCACATACACTCAATCACACTCACACACACACTCACATAATCTCAATCACACACACACACTCATATACTCTCAATCACAAACACACACACACTCACATACTCTCAATCACACTCACATACTCTCAATCTCACTCACACACACTCACACACTCTCAATCACACACACACACACACACACTCACATACTCTCAGTCACACACACACACTCGCTCACATACTCTCAATCACACACACTCACATACTCTCAATCACACACACACACACACTCACATACTCTCAATCACACGCACAAGCACACTCACATACTGTCAATCACACACACACACACATACTCTCATTCACACACACACACACTCACATACTCTCAATCACACTCACACACACACTCACATACTCTCAATCACACACACACACACTCTCACATATTCTCAAGCACACACATACTCACATACTCGCAATCACACTCACTCACACACTCACATAATCTCAAGCAAACTCACACACACACTCACATACTCTCAATCACACTCACACACACACATACTCTCAATCACACTGACACACACTCGCATATTCTCAATCACACACACACACACTCACATACTCTCAAGCACACTCACAAACACACTCACATACTCTCAATCACACACACACACTCACTCGCATACTCTCAATCACACTCACACACACACTCACATACTCTCAATCACACTCACACACACACTCACATACTCTCAATCACACACACACACACACTTACATACTCTCAATCACACACACACACTCACATACTCTCAATCACACTCACACACACACTCACATACTCCCAATCACACTCACACACACTCATATACTCTCAATCACACGCACACACACACTCACATACTCTCAATCACACACACACACACTCACATACACTCAATCACACTCACACACACACTCACATAATCTCAATCACACACACACACTCATATACTCTCAATCACAAACACACACACACTCACATACTCTCAATCACACTCACATACTCTCAATCTCACTCACACACACTCACACACTCTCAATCACACACACACACACACACTCACATACTCTCAATCACACTCACACACACACTCACATACTGTCAATCTCACTCACACACACTCACATACTCTCAATCACACTCACACACACACACACACTCACATACTCTCAATCACACACACACACTCGCTCACCTACTCTCAATCACACACACTCACATACTCTCAATCACACTCACTCACACACTCACATACTCTCAATCACACACACACACTCACATACTCTCAATCACACGCACACGCACACTCACATACTATCAATCACACACACACACACACGTACTCTCAATCACACACACACACACACTCACATACTCTCAATCACACTCACACACACACTCACATATTCTCAATCACACACACACACACTCACATACTCTCAATCACACCCACACACACTCTCACATATTCTCAAGCACACACACACTCACATACTCGCAATCACACTCACTCACACACTCACATACTCTCAGTCACACACACAAACACACTCACGTACTCTCAATCACACACACGCACTCATATACTCTCTATCACACCTACACACACACTCACATACTCTCAATCATACACACACACACTCACATACTCTCAATCACACACACACACTCTCACATACTCTCAATCACACACACTCACACACTCACATACTCTCAAGCACACTCACACACACTCACATACTCTCAATCACACACACACACACTGACATACTCTCAGTCACACTCACACACACACTCACATACTCTCAATCACACTCACACACACTCGCATACTCTCAATCACACACACACACACTCACATACGCTCACTCACACACACATACACACTCACATACTCTCAATCACACACACACACACTCACATACTCTCAATCACACACACACACTCATATACTCTCAATCACACTCACACAGACACTCACATACTCTCAATCACACTCACACACACTCACATACTCTCAATCACACACACACACTCACATACTCTCAATCACACGCACACGCACACTCACATACTCTCAATCACACACACACACAATCACATACTCTCAATCACACACACACACACTCATATACTCCCAATCACACTCACACACACACTCACATACTCTCAATCACACACACACACACACTCACATACTCTCAATCACACACACACACACTCACATACTCTCAATCACATTCACACACACACTCACATACTCTCAATCACACGCACAAACTCAAATACTCTCAATCAAACACACACACACTCACATACTCTCGATCACACACACACACACTGACATAAACTCAATCACACACATACGCACACTCACATACTCTCAATCACACACACACACACTCACATACTCTCAATCACACTCACACACACACTCACATACTCTCAATCACACAAACACACACTCACATACTCTCAGTCACACACACACACGCTCACATACTCTCAATCACTCACACACACACACTCATATACTCTCAATCACACACACACACACAATCACATACTCTCAATCACACTCACATACTCTCAATCTCACTCACACACACTCACATACTCTCAATCACACACACACACACACACTCACATACTCTCAATCACCCTCACACACACACTCACACACTCTCAATCTCACTCACACACACTCACATACTCTCAATCACACAAACACACACACACACTCACATACTCTCAATCACACACACACACACTCACATACACTCAATCACACTCACACACACACTCACATAATCTCAATCACACACACACACTCATATACTCTCAATCACAAACACACACACACTCACATACTCTCAATCACACTCACATACTCTCAATCTCACTCACACACACTCACACACTCTCAATCACACACACACACACACACTCACATACTCTCAATCACACTCACACACACACTCACATACTGTCAATCTCACTCACACACACTCACATACTCTCAATCACACTCACACACACACACACACTCACATACTCTCAATCACACACACACACTCGCTCACATACTCTCAATCACACACACTCACATACTCTCAATCACACTCACTCACACACTCACATACTCTCAATCACACACACACACTCACATACTCTCAATCACACGCACACGCACACTCACATACTATCAATCACACACACACACACATACTCTCAATCACACACACACACACACACACTCACATACTCTCAGTCACACACACACACTCGCTCACATACTCTCAATCACACACACTCACATACTCTCAATCACACACACACACACACTCACATACTCTCAATCACACGCACAAGCACACTCACATACTGTCAATCACACACACACACACATACTCTCATTCACACACACACACACTCACATACTCTCAATCACACTCACACACACACTCACATACTCTCAATCACACACACACACACTCTCACATATTCTCAAGCACACACACACTCACATACTCGCAATCACACTCACTCACACACTCACATAATCTCAAGCAAACTCACACACACACTCACATACTCTCAATCACACTCACACACACACATACTCTCAATCACACTGACACACACTCGCATATTCTCAATCACACACACACACACTCACATACTCTCAAGCACACTCACACACACACTCACATACTCTCAATCACACACACACACTCACTCTCATACTCTCAATCACACTCACACACACACTCACATACTCTCAATCACACTCACACACACACTCACATACTCTCAATCACACACACACACACACTTACATACTCTCAATCACACACACACACTCACATACTCTCAATCACACTCACACACACACTCACATACTCCCAATCACACTCACACACACTCATATACTCTCAATCACACGCACACACACACTCACATACTCTCAATCACACACACACACACTCACATACACTCAATCACACTCACACACACACTCACATAATCTGAATCACACACACACACTCATATACTCTCAATCACAAACACACACACACTCACATACTCTCAATCACACTCACATACTCTCAATCTCACTCACACACACTCACACACTCTCAATCACACACACACACACACACTCACATACTCTCAATCACACTCACACACACACTCACATACTGTCAATCTCACTCACACACACTCACATACTCTCAATCACACTCACACACACACACACACTCACATACTCTCAATCACACACACACACTCGCTCACCTACTCTCAATCACACACACTCACATACTCTCAATCACACTCACTCACACACTCACATACTCTCAATCACACACACACACTCACATACTCTCAATCACACGCACACGCACACTCACATACTATCAATCACACACACACACACACGTACTCTCAATCACACACACACACACACTCACATACTCTCAATCACACTCACACACACACTCACATATTCTCAATCACACACACACACACTCACATACTCTCAATCACACCCACACACACTCTCACATATTCTCAAGCACACACACACTCACATACTCGCAATCACACTCACTCACACACTCACATACTCTCAGTCACACACACAAACACACTCACGTACTCTCAATCACACACACGCACTCATATACTCTCTATCACACCTACACACACACTCACATACTCTCAATCATACACACACACACTCACATACTCTCAATCACACACACACACTCTCACATACTCTCAATCACACTCACACACACACTCACGTACTCTCAATCACACTCACACACACTCGCATACTCTCAATCACACACACACACTCTGACATACTCTCAATCACACTCACACACACACTCACATACTCTCAATCACACTCACACACACTCTCATACTCTCAATCACACACACACACACTCACATACTCTCAATCACACACACATACACACTCACATACTCTCAATCAGACACACACACACTCACATACTCTCAGTCACACACACACACTCATATATTCTCAATGACAATCACACACACACTCACATACTCTCAATCACACTCACACACACTCACATACTCTCAATCACACACACACACTCACATACTCTCAATCACACGCACACGCACACTCACATACTCTCAATCACACACACACACAATCACATACTCTCAATCACACACACACACACTCATATACTCCCAATCACACTCACAAACACACTCACATACTCTCAATCACACACACACACACACTCACATACTCTCAATCACACACACACACACTCACATACTCTCAATCACACACACACACACAGTCACATACTCTCAATCACACACACACACTCACATACTCTCAATCACACACACACACACTCACATACTCTCAATCACACACACACACACTCACATACTCTCAATCACACACACACACACACTCACATACTCTCAATCACACACACACACACTCACATACTCTCAATCACACTCACTCACACACTCACATACTCTCAATCACACAAACACACACTCACATACTCTCAGTCACACACACACACGCTCACATACTCTCAATCACTCACACACACACACTCATATACTCTCAATCACACACACACACACAATCACATACTCTCAATCACACTCACATACTCTCAATCGCACTCATGCACACGCTCACATACTCTCGATCACACAGACACACACACACTCACATACTCTCAATCACAAACACACACTCACACACTCTCAATCTCACTCACACACACTCACATACTCTCAATCACACAAACACACACACACACTCACATACTCTCAATCACACACACACACACTCACATACACTCAATCACACTCACACACACACTCACATAATCTCACTCACACACACACACTCATATACTCTCAATCACAAACACACACACACTCACATACTCTCAATCACACTCACATACTCTCAATCACACACACACACACACTCACATACTCTCAATCACACACACACACACACACTCACATACTCGCAATCACACTCACACACACACTCACATACTGTCAATCACATTCACACACACACTCACATACTCTCAATCACACACACACACACACACACTCACATACTCTCAATCACACACACACACTCGCTCACATACTCTCAATCACACACACTCACATACTCTCAATCACACTCACTCACACACTCACATACTCTCAATCACACACACACACACTCACATACTCTCAATCACACGCACACGCACACTCACATACTATCAATCACACACACACACACATACTCTCAATCACACACACACACACACTCACATACTCTCAATCACACTCACACACACACTCACATACTCTCAATCACACACACACACACTCAAATACTCCCAATCACACTCACACACACACTCACATACTCTCAATCACACACACACACACTCACATACTCTCAATCACACCCACACACACTCTCACATATTCTCAAGCACACACACACTCACATACTCGCAATCACACTCACTCACACACTCACATACTCTCAGTCACACACACAAACACACTCACGTACTCTCAATCACACACACGCACTCATATACTCTCTATCACACCTACACACACACTCACATACTCTCAATCATACACACACACACTCACATACTCTCAATCACACACACACACTCTCACATACTCTCAATCACACTCACACACACACTCACGTACTCTCAATCACACTCACACACACTCGCATACTCTCAATCACACACACACACTCTGACATACTCTCAATCACACTCACACACACACTCACATACTCTCAATCACACTCACACACACTCTCATACTCTCAAGCACACTCACACACACACTCACATACTCTCAATCACACACACACACTTACTCGCATACTCTCAATCACACTCACACACACACTCACATACTCTCAATCACACTCACACACACACTCACATACTCTCAATCACACACACACACACACACTTACATACTCTCAATCACACACACACACTCACATACTCTCAATCACACTCACACACACACTCACATACTCTCAATCACACTCACACACACTCACATACTCCCAATCACACTCACACACACTCATATACTCTCAATCACACGCACACACACACTCACATACTCTCAATCACACACACACACACTCATATACTCTCAATCACAAACACACACACACTCACATACTCTCAATCACACTCACATACTCTCAATCTCACTCACACACACTCACACACTCTCAATCACACACACACACACACTCACATACTCTCAGTCACACACACACACACTCGCTCACATACTCTCAATCACACACACTCACATACTCTCAATCACACACACACACACACTCACATACTCTCAATCACACGCACAAGCACACTCACATACTGTCAATCACACACACACACACATACTCTCATTCACACACACACACACTCACATACTCTCAATCACACTCACACACACACTCACATACTCTCAATCACACACACACACACTCTCACATATTCTCAAGCACACACACACTCACATACTCGCAATCACACTCACTCACACACTCACATAATCTCAAGCAAACTCACACACACACTCACATACTCTCAATCACACTCACACACACACATACTCTCAATCACACTGACACACACTCGCATATTCTCAATCACACACACACACACTCACATACTCTCAAGCACACTCACAAACACACTCACATACTCTCAATCACACACACACACTCACTCGCATACTCTCAATCACACTCACACACACACTCACATACTCTCAATCACACTCACACACACACTCACATACTCTCAATCACACACACACACACACTTACATACTCTCAATCACACACACACACTCACATACTCTCAATCACACTCACACACACACTCACATACTCTCAATCACACTCACACACACTCACATACTCCCAATCACACTCACACACACTCATATACTCTCAATCACACGCACACACACACTCACATACTCTCAATCACACACACACACACTCACATACACTCAATCACACTCACACACACACTCACATAATCTCAATCACACACACACACTCATATACTCTCAATCACAAACACACACACACTCACATACTCTCAATCACACTCACATACTCTCAATCTCACTCACACACACTCACACACTCTCAATCACACACACACACACACACTCACATACTCTCAATCACACTCACACACACACTCACATACTGTCAATCTCACTCACACACACTCACATACTCTCAATCACACTCACACACACACACACTCACATACTCTCAATCACACTCACACACACACACACACTCACATACTCTCAATCACACACACACACTCGCTCACCTACTCTCAATCACACACACTCACATACTCTCAATCACACTCACTCACACACTCACATACTCTCAATCACACACACACACTCACATACTCTCAATCACACGCACACGCACACTCACATACTATCAATCACACACACACACACACGTACTCTCAATCACACACACACACACACTCACATACTCTCAATCACACTCACACACACACTCACATACTCTCAATCACACACACACACAGTCATATACTCCCAATCACACTCACACACACACTCACATACTCTCAGTCACACACACACACACTCACATACTCTCAATCACACCCACACACACTCTCACATATTCTCAAGCACACACACACTCACATACTCGCAATCACACTCACTCACACACTCACATACTCTCAGTCACACACACAAACACACTCACGTACTCTCAATCACACACACGCAATCATATACTCTCTATCACACCTACACACACACTCACATACTCTCAATCATACACACACACACTCACATACTCTCAATCACACACACACACTCTCACATACTCTCAATCACACTCACACACACACTCACGTACTCTCAATCACACTCACACACACTCGCATACTCTCAATCACACACACACACTCTGACATACTCTCAATCACACTCACACACACACTCACATACTCTCAATCACACTCACACACACTCTCATACTCTCAATCACACACACACACACTCACATACTCTCAATCACACACACATACACACTCACATACTCTCAATCAGACACACACACACTCACATACTCTCAATCACACACACACACTCATATATTCTCAATCACAATCACACACACACTCACATACTCTCAATCACACTCACACACACTCACATACTCTCAATCACACACACACACTCACATACTCTCAATCACACGCACACGCACACTCACATACTCTCAATCACACACACACACAATCACATACTCTCAATCACACACACACACACTCATATACTCCCAATCACACTCACAAACACACTCACATACTCTCAATCACACACACACACACACTCACATACTCTCAATCACACACACACACACTCACATACTCTCAATCACACACACACACACAGTCACATACTCTCAATCACACACACACACTCACATACTCTCAATCACACACACACACACTCACATACTCTCAATCACACACACACACACTCACATACTCTCAATCACACACACACACACACTCACATAATCTCAATCACACACACACACACTCACATACTCTCAATCACACTCACTCACACACTCACATACTCTCAATCACACAAACACACACTCACATACTCTCAGTCACACACACACACACACTCACATACTCTCAATCACTCACACACACACACTCATATACTCTCAATCACACACACACACACAATCACATACTCTCAATCACACTCACATACTCTCAATCTCACTCACACACACTCACATACTCTCAATCACACACACACACACACACTCACATACTCTCAATCACCCTCACACACACACTCACACACTCTCAATCTCACTCACACACACTCACATACTCTCAATCACACAAACACACACACACACTCACATACTCTCAGTCACACACACACAGTCGCTCACATACTCTCAATCACACACACACACTCACATACTCTCAATCACACACACACACACACTCACATACTCTCAATCACACGCACAAGCACACTCACATACTGTCAATCACACACACACACACACATACTCTCATTCACACACACACACACTCACATACTCTCAATCACACTCACACCCACACTCACATACTCTCAATCACACACACACACACTCTCACATATTCTCAAGCACACACACACTCACATACTCGCAATCACACTCACTCACACACTCACATAATCTCAAGCAAACTCACACACACACTCACATACTCTCAATCACACTCACACACACACATACTCTCAATCACACTGACACACACTCGCATATTCTCAATCACAAACACACACACTCACATACCCTCAAGCACACTCACACACACACTCACATACTCTCAATCACACACACACACTCACTCGCATACTCTCAATCACACTCACACACACACTCACATACTCTCAATCACACTCACACACACACTCACATACTCTCAATCACACACACACACACACTTACATACTCTCAATCACACACACACACTCACATACTCTCAATCACACTCACACACACACTCACATACTCTCAATCACACTCACACACACTCACATACTCCCAATCACACTCACACACACTCATATACTCTCAATAACACGCACACACACACTCACATACTCTCAATCACACACACACACACTCACATACACTCAATCACACTCACACACACACTCACATACTCTCAATCACACACACACACTCATATACTCTCAATCACAAACACACACACACTCACATACTCTCAATCACACTCACATACTCTCAATCTCACTCACACACACTCACACACTCTCAATCACACACACACACACTCACAAACTCTCAATCACACTCACACACACACTCACATACTGTCAATCTCACTCACACACACTCACATACTCTCAATCACACTCACACACACACACACACTCACAGACTCTCAATCACACACACACACTCGCTCACATACTCTCAATCACACACACTCACATACTCTCAATCACACTCACTCACACACTCACATACTCTCAATCACACACACACACTCACATACTCTCAATCACACGCACACGCACACTCACATACTATCAATCACACACGCACACACATACTCTCAATCACACACACACACACACTCACATACTCTCAATCACACTCACACACACACTCACATATTCTCAATCACACACACACACACTCATATACTCCCAATCACACTCACACACACACTCACATACTCTCAGTCACACACACACACACTCACATACTCTCAATCACACCCACACACACTCTCACATATTCTCAAGCACACACACACTCACATACTCGCAATCACACTCACTCACACACTCACATACTCTCAGTCACACACACAAACACACTCACGTACTCTCAATCACACACACGCACTCATATACTCTCTATCACACCTACACACACACTCACATACTCTCAATCATACACACACACACTCACATACTCTCAATCACACACACACACTCTCACATACTCTCAATCACACTCACACACACACTCACGTACTCTCAATCACAGCCACACACACTCGCATACTCTCAATCACACACACACACTCTGACATACTCTCAATCACACTCACACACACACTCACATACTCTCAATCACACTCACACACACTCTCATACTCTCAAGCACACTCACACACACACTCACATACTCTCAATCACACACACACACTTACTCGCATACTCTCAATCACACTCACACACACACTCACATACTCTCAATCACACTCACACACACACTCACATACTCTCAATCACACACACACACACACACTTACATACTCTCAATCACACACACACACTCACATACTCTCAATCACACTCACACACACACTCACATACTCTCAATCACACTCACACACACTCACATACTCCCAATCACACTCACACACACTCATATACTCTCAATCACACGCACACACACACTCAAATACTCTCAATCACACACACACACACTCACATACACTCAATCACACTCACACACACACTCACATAATCTCAATCACACACACACACTCATATACTCTCAATCACAAACACACACACACTCACATACTCTCAATCACACTCACATACTCTCAATCTCACTCACACACACTCACACACTCTCAATCACACACACACACACACACACTCACATACTCTCAATCACACTCACACACACACTCACATACTGTCAATCTCACTCACACACACTCACATACTCTCAATCACACTCACTCACACACTCACATACTCTCAATCACACACACACACTCACATACTCTCAATCACACGCACACGCACACTCACATACTATCAATCACACACACACACACACATACTCTCAATCACACACACACACACACTCACATACTCTCAATCACACTCACACACACACTCACATATTCTCAATCACACACACACACACTCATATACTCCCAATCACACTCACACACACACTCACATACTCTCAATCACACACACACACACTCACATACTCTCAATCACACACACACACACACTCACATAATCTCAATCACACACACACACACTCTCACATATTCTCAAGCACACACACACTCACATACTCGCAATCACACTCACTCACACACTCACATACTCTCAATCACACACACAAACACACTCACGTACTCTCAATCACACACACGCACTCATATACTCTCTATCACACCTATACACACACTCTCATACTCTCAATCACACCCACACACACTCTCACATATTCTTAAGCACACACACACTCACATACTCGCAATCACACTCACTCACACACTCACATACTCTCAGTCACACACACAAACACACTCACGTACTCTCAATCACACACACGCACTCATATACTCTCTATCACACCTACACACACACTCACATACTCTCAATCATACACACACACACTCACATACTCTCAATCACACACACACACTCTCACATACTCTCAATCACACTCACACACACACTCACGTACTCTCAATCACACTCACACACACTCGCATACTCTCAATCACACACACACACACACTCACATACTCTCAATCACACTCACACACACTCACATACTCCCAATCACACTCACACACACTCATATACTCTCAATCACACGCACACACACACTCACATACTCTCAATCACACACACACACACTCACATACACTCAATCACACTCACACACACACTCACATAATCTCAATCACACACACACACTCATATACTCTCAATCACAAACACACACACACTCACATACTCTCAATCACACTCACATACTCTCAATCTCACTCACACACACTCACACACTCTCAATCACACACACACACACACACTCACATACTCTCAATCACACTCACACACACACTCACATACTGTCAATCTCACTCACACACACTCACATACTCTCAATCACACTCACACACACACACACACTCACATACTCTCAATCACACACACACACTCGCTCACATACTCTCAATCACACACACTCACATACTCTCAATCACACTCACTCACACACTCACATACTCTCAATCACACACACACACTCACATACTCTCAATCACACGCACACGCACACTCACATACTATCAATCACACACACACACACATACTCTCAGTCACACACACACACACACTCACATACTCTCAATCACACTCACACACACACTCACATATTCTCAATCACACACACACACACTCATATACTCCCAATCACACTCACACACACACTCACATACTCTCAGTCACACACACAAACACTCACATACTCTCAATCACACCCACACACACTCTCACATATTCTCAAGCACACACACACTCACATACTCGCAATCACACTCATTCACACACTCACATACTCTCAGTCACACACACAAACACACTCACGTACTCTCAATCACACACACGCACTCATATACTCTCTATCAAACCTACACACACACTCACATACTCCCAATCATACACACACACACTCACATACTCTCAATCACACACACACACTCTCACATACTCTCAATCACACTCACACACACACTCACGTACTCTCAATCACACTCACACACACTCGCATACTCTCAATCACACACACACACTCTGACATACTCTCAATCACACTCACACACACACTCACATACTCTCAATCACACTCACACACACTCTCATACTCTCAAGCACACTCACACACACACTCACATACTCTCAATCACACACACACACTTACTTGCATACTCTCAATCACACTCACACACACACTCACATACTCTCAATCACACTCACACACACACTCACATACTCTCAATCACACACACACACACACTTACATACTCTCAATCACACACACACACTCACATACTCTCAATCACACTCACACACACACTCACATACTCTCAATCACACTCACACACACTCACATACTCCCAATCACACTCACACACACTCATATACTCTCAATCACACGCACACACACACTCACATACTCTCAATCACACACACACACACACTCACATACACTCAATCACACTCACACACACACTCACATAATCTCAATCACACACACACACTCATATACTCTCAATCACAAACACACACACACTCACATACTCTCAATCACACTCACATACTCTCAATCTCACTCACACACACTCACACACTCTCAATCACACACACACACACACACACTCACATACTCTCAATCACACTCACACACACACTCACATACTGTCAATCTCACTCACACACACTCACATACTCTCAATCACACTCACACACACACACACACTCACATACTCTCAATCACACACACACACTCGCTCACATACTCTCAATCACACACACTCACATACTCTCAATCACACTCACTCACACACTCACATACTCTCAATCACACACACACACTCACATACTCTCAATCACACGCACACGCACACTCACATACTATCAATCACACACACACACACACATACTCTCAATCACACTAACACGCAGACTCACATACTCTCAATCACACTCACACACACACTCACATATTCTCAATCACACACACACACACTCATATACTCCCAATCACACTCACACACACACTCACATACTCTCAATCACACACACACACACTCACATACTCTCAATCACACACACACACACACACTCACATACTCTCAATCACACACACACACACACTCACATACTCTCAATCACACACACACACACTCTCACATATTCTCAAGCACACACACACTCACATACTCGCAATCACACTCACTCACACACTCACATACTCTCAATCACACACACAAACACACTCACGTACTCTCAATCACACACACGCACTCATATACTCTCTATCACACCTACACACACACTCTCATACTCTCAATCACACCCACACACACTCTCACATATTCTTAAGCACACACACACTCACATACTCGCAATCACACTCACTCACACACTCACATACTCTCAGTCACACACACAAACACACTCACGTACTCTCAATCACACACACGCACTCATATACTCTCTATCACACCTACACACACACTCACATACTCTCAATCATACACACACACACTCACATACTCTCAATCACACACACACACTCTCACATACTCTCAATCACACTCACACACACACTCACATACTCTCAATCACACTCACACACACTCACATACTCCCAATCACACTCACACACACTCATATACTCTCAATCACACGCACACACACACTCACATACTCTCAATCACACACACACACACTCACATACACTCAATCACACTCACACACACACTCACATAATCTCAATCACACACACACACTCATATACTCTCAATCACAAACACACACACACTCACATACTCTCAATCACACTCACATACTCTCAATCTCACTCACACACACTCGCACACTCTCAATCACACACACACACACACACTCACATACTCTCAATCACACTCACACACACACTCACATACTGTCAATCTCACTCACACACACTCACATACTCTCAATCACACTCACACACACACACACACTCACATACTCTCAATCACACACACACACTCGCTCACATACTCTCAATCACACACACTCACATACTCTCAATCACACTCACTCACACACTCACATACTCTCAATCACACACACACACTCACATACTCTCAATCACACGCACACGCACACTCACATACTATCAATCACACACACACACACATACTCTCAATCACACACACACACACACTCACATACTCTCAATCACACTCACACACACACTCACATATTCTCAATCACACACACACACACTCATATACTCCCAATCACATTCACACACACACTCACATACTCTCAGTCACACACACACACACTCACATACTCTCAATCACACCCACACACACTCTCACATATTCTCAAGCACACACACACTCACATACTCGCAATCACACTCACTCACACACTCACATACTCTCAGTCACACACACAAACACACTCACGTACTCTCAATCACACACACACACTCATATACTCTCTATCACACCTACACACACACTCACATACTCTCAATCATACACACACACACTCACATACTCTCAATCACACACACACACTCTCACATACTCTCAATCACACTCACACACACACTCACGTACTCTCAATCACACTCACACACACTCGCATACTCTCAATCACACACACACACTCTGACATACTCTCAGTCACACTCACACACACACTCACATACTCTCAATCACACTCACACACACTCTCATACTCTCAAGCACACTCACACACACACTCACATACTCTCAATCACACACACACACTTACTCGCATACTCTCAATCACACTCACACACACACTCACATACTCTCAATCACACTCACACACACACTCACATACTCTCAATCACACTCACACACACTCATATACTCTCAATCACACGCACACACACACTCACATACTCTCAATCACACACACACACACTCACATACACTCAATCACACTCACACACACACTCACATAATCTCAGTCACACACACACACTCATATACTCTCAATCACAAACACACACACACTCACATACTCTCAATCACACTCACATACTCTCAATCTCACTCACACACACTCACACACTCTCAATCACACACACACACACTCACATACTCTCAATCACACTCACACACACACTCACATACTGTCAATCTCACTCACACACACTCACATACTCTCAATCACACTCACACACACACACACACTCACATACTCTCAATCACACACACACACTCGCTCACATACTCTCAATCACACACACTCACATACTCTCAATCACACTCACTCACACACTCACATACTCTCAATCACACACACACACTCACATACTCTCAATCACACGCACACGCACACTCACATACTATCAATCACACACACACACACACATACTCTCAATCACACACACACACACACTCACATACTCTCAATCACACTCACACACACACTCACATACTCTCAATCACACACACACACACTCATATACTCCCAATCACACTCACACACACACTCACATACTCTCAATCACACACACACACACTCACATACTCTCAATCACACACACACACACACTCACATACTCTCAATCACACACACACACACTCTCACATAGTCTCAAGCACACACACACTCACATACTCGCAATCACACTCACTCACACACTCACATACTCTCAATCACACACACACATACACTCACATTCTCTCAATCACACACACACACACTCACATACTCTCTATCACACCTACACACACACTCTCATACTCTCAATCACACCCACACACACTCTCACATATTCTTAAGCACACACACACTCACATACTCGCAATCACACTCACTCACACACTCACATACTCTCAGTCACACACACAAACACACTCACGTACTCTCAATCACACACACGCACTCATATACTCTCTATCACACCTACACACACACTCACATACTCTCAATCATACACACACACACTCACATACTCTCAATCACACACACACACTCTCACATACTCTCAATCACACTCACACACACACTCACGTACTCTCAATCACACTCACACACACTCGCATACTCTCAATCACACACACACACTCTGACATACTCTCAATCACACTCACACACACACTCACATACTCTCAATCACACACACATACACACTCACATACTCTCAATCAGACACACACACACTCACATACTCTCAATCACACACACACACTCATATATTCTCAATCACAATCACACACACACACTCACATACTCTCAATCACACTCACACACACTCACATACTCTCAATCACACACACACACTCACATACTCTCAATCACACGCACACGCACACTCACATACTCTCAATCACACACACACACAATCACATACTCTCAATCACACACACACACACTCATATACTCCCAATCACACTCACAAACACACTCACATACTCTCAATCACACACACACACACTCACATACTCTCAATCACACACACACACACTCACATACTCTCAATCACACACACACACACAGTCACATACTCTCAATCACACACACACACTCACATACTCTCAATCACACACACACACACACTCACATACTCTCAATCACACACAAACACACTCACATACTCTCAATCACACACACACACACACTCACATACTCTCAATCACACACACACACACTCACATACTCTCAATCACACTCACTCACACACTCACATACTCTCAATCACACAAACACACACTCACATACTCTCAAGCACACTCACACACACTCACATACTCTCAATCACACACACACTCACATACTCTCAGTCACACTCACACACACACTCACATACTCTCAATCACACACACACACTCGCATACTCTCAATTACACACACACACACTCACATACTCTCAAGCACACTCACACACACACTCACATACTCTCAATCACACACACACACTCACTCGCATACTCTCAATAACACTCACACACACACTCACATACTCTCAAGCACACACACACACACTCACATACTCTCAATCACACACACACACACTCACATACTCTCAATCACACACACACACACACACACATACTCTCAATCACACACACACACTCACATACTCTCAATCACACACACACACACTCACATACTCCCAATCACACTCGCACTCACTCACATACTCTCAATCACACGCATACACACACTCACATACTCTCAATCACACACACACACACACTCACATACTCTCAATCACGCACACACACACTCACATACACTCAATCACACTCACACACACAGTCACATACTCTCAATCACACACACACACTCATATACTCTCAGTCACACTCACACACACACTCACATACTCTCAATCACACACACACACTCTCAATCACACACACACACACACACTCACATACTCTCAATCACACACACACACTCACTCACATACTCTCAATCACACACACACTCACATACTCTCAATCACACTCACTCACACACTCACATACTCTCAATCACACACACACACACTCACGTACTCTCATTCACACACACACACTCACATACTCTCAATCACACTCACACACACACTCACATGCTCTAAATTACACTCACACACACACTCACATACTCTCAATCACACACACACACACTCACATACTCTCAATCACACTCACATACACACTCACATACTCTCAATTAGACTCACACACTCACAAACTCTCAATGACACACACAGACACTGAAATACTCTCTATCACTCTCACACACACACTCACACACACTGACGTGCTCTCAATCATACACCCTCACACAATCACACACACGCTCAGATACTCTCAATCACACACACACACACTCACATACTCTCAATCTCACACACACACACACTCACATACTCTCAATCACACACACACACACTCACATACTCTCAATCACACACACACACACTCACATACCTTCAATCACACTCACACACACTCACATACTCTCAATCACACACACACACTCACATACTCTCAATCACACACACACACACACACTCACATACTCTCAATCTCACTCACACACACACTCACATACTCTCAATTACACTCACACACACACTCACATACTCTCAATCACACACACACACTCACTCGCATACTCTCAATCACACACACACGCACACTCACATACTCTCAATCACACACACACACTCACATACTCTCAATCACACTCACACACACTCACATTCTCTCAATCACACACACACACTCACATACTCTCAATCACACACACACACACACACACTCACATACTCTCAATCTCACTCACACACACACTCACATACTCTCAATTACACTCACACACACACTCACATACTCTCAGTCACACACACACACTCACTCGCATACTCTCAATCACACTCACACACACACTCACATACTGTCAATCACACACACACACTCACATACTCTCAATCACACTCACACACACACTCACATACTCTCAATCACACACACACACACACTCATACTCTCAATCACACTCACACACACACTCACATACTCTCAATCACACACACACAGACTCACATACTCTCAATCACACTCACACACACACTCACATACTCTCAGTCACACTCACACACACACTCACATACTCTCAATCACACACACACACACACACACTCACATACTCTCAATCACACACACACACACACTCACATACTGTCAATCACACACACACACACACACACACACACACTCACAGTCAAGTAAATGATATGTTGGAATGCTGCTGATGTTGTTATTCTCAGTACACATGGTCCCTCTGTGTTACTAAAAAGATATTTTCACATCTATTCTGATAACTGTCATCCCACAGGGGCAAGATTTCACTGGGTCAACAATTCTCACCATACAGTAAACCCTTCCACAGAGCAAGACTCACAAATTCAACACGATCCCAGTCTGAGGGTATGGGGTAGACCATTTAGGACTGAGATGAGGAGCAATTTCTTCACCCAGAGAGTGGTGAGCCTGTAGAATTCGCTACCACAGAAAATAGGCCTAAACATTGTCTGTTTTCAAGAAGGAGTTAGATATAGCTCTTGGAGCGAAAGGGATCAAAAGGTATGGGGAGAAAGCAAGAGCAGGCTATTGAGTTGGATGATCAGCCATGTTCATAATGAATGGCGGAGCAGGCTCGAGGGGCTGAATGGCCTACTCCTGCTCCTAGTTTCTATGCCCATTCTCCCTCTCTCTCCCCGTCTCTCTCTCCGTAACTCCATTTCACTCTCACCCCATCTCGATCTCTCTCTCTTCTCTCTCATTCGTCTCCTTTGAGACAAATTTGATGTGAAGCTGAAGGGAAAATATTTATAGGGCAAAGGGCAGACGAGTGAAATCAGTGAAGCTGCTCTTGCACAGTGTCTATAGTAACACAAGGGGCTGGATGGACTCCTCCTGTTTGATGGGGACAGTGTAGAGGGAGCTTTAATCTGTATCTAACCCCGTGCTGTACCTGTCCTGGGAGTGTTTGATGGGGACAGTGTAGAGGGAGCTTTACTCTGTATCTAACCCCGTGCTGTACCTGTCCTGGGAGTGTTTGATGGGGACAGTGTAGAGGGAGCTTTACTCAGTATCTAACCCCGTGCTGTACCTGTCCTGGGAGTTTTTAATGGGGACAGTGTAGAGGGAGCTTTACTCTGTATCTGACCCCGTGCTGTGACTGTCCTGGGAGTGTTTGATGGGGACAGTGTAGAGGGAGCTTTACTCTGTATCTGACCCCGTGCTGTACCTGTCCTGGGAGTGTTTGATGGGGACAGTGTAGAGAGAGCTTTACTCTCTATCTAATCCCGTGCTGTACCTGTCCTGGGAGTGTTTGATGGGGACGGTGTAGAGGGAGCTTTAATCAGTATCTAACCCCGTGCTGTACCTGTCCTGGGAGTTTTTAATGGGGACAGTGTAGAGGGAGCTTTACTCTGTATCTAACCCCGTGCTGTACCTGTCCTGGCAGTGTTTGATGGGGACAGTGTACAGGTGGCTTTACTCTGTATCTAACCCCGTGCTGTACCTGTCCTTCGAGTGTTTGATGGGGATAGTGTAGAGGGAGCTTTACTCTGTATCTAACCCCGTGCTGTACCTGTCCTGGGAGTGTTTGATGGGGACAGTGTAGAGGGAGATTTACTCTGTATCTAACCCCGTGCTGTACCTGTCCTGGGAGTGTTTGATGGGGACAGTGTAGAGGGAGCTTTACTCTGTATCCAGCCCCATGCTGTACCTGTCCTGGGAGTGTTTGATGGGGACAGTGTGGAAGTAACACACATATAAATCCAGAAACAAACAAAACGCACAGAAACACAGCGACAGAATCATGCTGAGTCAATGGCTGATGTTTAAATCTAAAATTGATCCTTTCGAATGCCCTTTCTCAGTCCAAATTTTCTTGTGAAAGAGAGGCAGATGTGGATGGGGCTTTCATCACTAACTCATAAAGATGTCTTTCTGAAATTCTCTCAAGCCTTGGTGAGACCTCACCTGGAGAATCATGTGCAGTTTTTGTCTCCTTATCTCAGGAAGGATATACTTGGTGTGGTGGCCTAGGCAACTACAGGGAGCCCATTTGGTGCTGGAAGGGTTAATGAGAAGTTGAATTGTATGCCTAGGCCTAAGAGAAAAATACTCCAACCTTGAGAAACAATACCATCTTGTCTGACCACAGTTGTAGGATGAGCCCTGAGACATTCCATGTTGTCCTTTCTCAGGCTGAATGTAATCAGGGTTGTGATGAGCAACCACGTACCCAAACATCTGTGTGAGGAAAATGGAAATTTACTGGAACATGGATTGGCCAGTTAACTTATGGAAATAAGCGAATAGGTTTGTGCAAAACTTTCTGATTGGCTGTAAAAATGCTTTTAACAAGTCTGGGTGTATTCTGCTACGAGACGATACAGTAACTCTTTTGTGTGCATGTCTCCCTTGTGTCCAAGGAATAAATGGGGTTACTATGTATGAAATGTGCCTCGGTGTGATTAATCTCCGACAGTTTCTTGGCGGTTCCACCGAGATGACTAATCCCTAGGGTTGGACCACGGAGCACCAGCTTTAGGACCTCGCGGTTCAAGCACTTCTCAATCCGCGGCAGACCCAATCATCTGTGGGATTGATGGACGGCTACCTGAATATCTATGAAAATGTCATCCAATTTTTTCCCTCTATGCCCTTTGAGTATCCTGCCTATTTTCAGCACCATTCTCTAGGTAGTGTAACCACTGATGCCTTGGTAACTATCCCCAATACCTTGTGGGCAAAGGGTCCTAATGATCTTGGTCGAGAATTATCAGCAGAACCTTTTCGGGTGCTTTTGGATCCTTCTAAACCCCTCCCTCGGAAAGCTCAATACCCTTTTAATCCTGAAGCGATGGAAAGCATAAAGCCTGTCCTCCAAGACCTTCTAAACTCTGATGTTGTTGTTCCCACTGTTAGCCCCTGCAACACTCCTATACTCCCGGCGCGGAAGCCAGGCAAGAATACCTGGCGTTTTGTCCAGGACTTGCGGGCGGTAAACGCTTGTGTGATCCCGGCCTATCCAGTAGTGGCCAACCCAGCTACCATACTTACCTGTGTTCCCCCTGACTCCCCTTGTTATACTGTTGTTGACCCCTGTGGAGCCTTTCCCTCCATACCCATACACCCTGACTCTAAGTTTCTCTTCGCCTTCACCTTTTACGGTACTCAGTACACATGGACCCGGTTACCCCAGGGGTATACGGAGAGCCCGACCATTTTCTCCCGTGCCCTGCAGGCTGATCTCGCCGATGTCTCATTCCCCCGAGGCTCTACTCTCCTCCGGTACGTCGAGGACTTGCTTCTGTGCTCCCCGTCTGAGCAGACTCGTCTCGATGACTCCCTCAACCTTTTGAAAGCCTTAACCCGTAAAGGCCATAAGGCTTCCCGTGAAAAGTTACAATTTTGCCGATCCCATGTTGAGTACTTGGGCCATGTTCTTGACGGCCCCGCTCGCCTCCTATCCGAACGGCATGTCGGCAGCGTTTATCTCCCTCACCCTCCCCTGCGCTAAAGAGGATCTGACTCATTTTCTCGGCGTGACGGGGTATTGTCGGCAGTGGATCCCTGATCATGGGGAGCTCGCTAAGCCCTTGCAGGATCTCGCCCTCCCTTCTGCCCCTGAGGACCTCGCTCGGGAATGGGACTCCCAAGCCGCTTTCTCGGCCCTCAAGACAGCCCTTATTTCTGCCGCCCCACCCCCCCCCCCGCCCTCGGCCTTACAGATTACACTAAACCTTTTCGCCTTTATGTTCACGAACATTGCGGCTTTTCACAGGGGGTTCTGACACAGTCCCACGGGGATGCCCAGTGACCAGTTGTTTATTACAGTGCTCGCTTAGATCCTGTTGCGGTTGGTTATCCCTCCTCTATTCGATCCATTGCGGCAGCCCACCTCGCTGTCATCACCGCCCAATCCCTTACCCTTGGGTACCCTGTTGTCCTGCATGTTCCCCACGCAGTCGCGGCTCTCCTTAACCGTTCGGCTACCCAACACCTTACGGCGGCCTGTATCACCCGCTATGAGACAGCCCTTTTCGGGGATCCCTCCTTGACTATTGTACGATGCACCGCTCCCCAACCCCGCTACCCTGTTAGCCACGGAGGAAGACGGCGAGCCTCAAGATTGCTCCACCATTGTCCAGCGCTCCACCTTCCCTCGTCCAGACCCTGCAAGATCATCCTCTGTTAAATTCCGACCTCATCCTTTTTTGTCGATGGCTCCTCTGCTCGATCACCGAGCGGCGATTTACTTACCGGCTATGCTATTTGTGACCCTTTGTTATTGAAGCATCTCGTCTCCGGCCGTCCTTCTCTGTCCAGGCCGCTGAACTTTTCACCCTTACACGAACCTGCATATTATAGCCAAACGATCGGCCAATGTCCATACCGACTCTCCATACGCTTTCGGCGTGACACCTGACTTTGGGCAACTGTGGAAACTCCGGGGATTCCTGACCTCAGCAGGAACCCCCATCCGTCATGGGCAGCTCATCGCTAATCTTTTAACGGCTATCCAGCTCCCCTCCTCCCTTGCTGTTATTAAATGCTCTGCCCATACACAGGGCGGTGATTGTGTCTCTCACGGTAATGACAGGGCTGACCGTGGAGCCGCGGCCGGTCTCACTGGGTCTGTGGTTCCCCCTTTGTTATCAGGCTGCAACCCCCCTCTCCTGTAGCTAGTCTAACTGGTCTTATTCACTTACGGTCACAGCCATCCACCTGTGAAAGAGACAGCTGGACTCAAGCATCGTGCGCACAACGCTCTGACAGCCTCTGGGTTTCTTCTGATGGCCGTGCTGTTGCTCCTGCTTCACTCCTGCCCTGGATTGCCCGCATGTTACATTCATTTCCCTATGCGGGCAAAGGGGAGGGTTGAACAGGATGGCACAGCAGATGTGGTTTGTGCCTGGGTTTTTCGCCATGGCAGCTAAAATAGCTTCCCAATGTCTGCTTGGTCAACGACATAACCCAGGCAAGACGCCCACAGTGACTGCTGGTACGGGACCCACGGGCCCCGTTTGTACACCTACAAATGGACTTTATGCGAATGCCTAAATGTATGGGATATTATTATGTTTTAGTTATAGTATGTTTGTTCTGGCGATGGGTGGAGGCCACCCGTCGAAATGATGCTGTTATTGTTGCAAAATTGTTGTGACGTGAATACATACCCAGGTTTGGGACACTAGAGATTTTATCGAGTGATAATGGGCCTCATTTTATCGCTAAAGTGATAAAGGAGCTGCTGAGGGCCTTACAGTGTAACCATGACCTGTCCTGCCCATACCACCCCCAGTCTACTGGGGCGGTGGAAAGACAAAGCGGTTTTCTGAAAAACAAACTAGGAATCCAATGGCAACTCACCCACCCGAGTACTACCCTTGGTAATAAATTATGTGAAGAAACCAGTTTGAAAGGGCCTGAAGCTCGACCCTTGGCGCTCATGACTAAGCATTCTCACCCTAACCGTACCACCTCCCTCTCCCCTTATGAATTTTTAATGGGATGTCCCATGCACCTCCCAGTGGCCCCACCCTTGTCTGCTAGGTAAATGGATATCCACCCTATGGATGAGGGGATGATTGCATACTGTATAGCGCTTACTAATTATCTCAAAAGCTTGCATACACAGGTAATAGAAGCTCAGAAAAAGCCCACCACTGAAGACTGCCATCAATACCAGCCTGGGGGACCTGTTCCTGGTAAAGACCTTCAGGAGAAAGAACTGTTTGGAACCTCGATGGGAGGGACCTTTCCAAGTCCTGCTCACCACCCATACGGCCGAGAAGGTTGAGGTACGATCCTTGTGGATCCATACATCACACGTCAAGTGGACGCTGACCTCGGGTGGAAGTGCTTGTGCAAGAACTTTGATTGAGCTGTCAGAATGCTGACTCTGATTTGGATCCAGCCCTTCTGGGGACATGGACTACCAATTCTGCAGTTCAACAAATGCAGGCCGTCGCCTCGCAAGTCAATCGAACTAAATGTTGGATTTGTACTCATTTTCCTGTTAACCCCTCCTCCTCAGAGATGCATTTCCTGGCTTTCCCCTCAGATTCCGCATGGTCCCAGGGTAATACAGGGGTCCTCATTCATCGAGCGCCCATTTGGAGATGGGAGCCCACCTTTGTGGTCGTTAAGGGCCCAGCCTGGCTATACGTCAGGAGAAATTATACCAAAGGTAGCACTCGGGTGGGTGAGTTGCCATTGGGTTCCTGTGCCTACCTTGCTGAATGACTACCAGGAGGGTTGATTTCAGTTCCACAACCAGTCTGGTCCTACAACCACCTTTTGGGAGTGCGAGGCCAATGAGGCGGTATGTCTTTCGCAGGTCCCAAGATCTGAGGCTAATCTCACATACTTTAATGTGGGTGGGTGTGATTGCCAATGATCATACAATCTCGCCTCAAATAATTCCACCTCCACTTGGACCTCTAATGGCTGCTACACTGAAGAATCTGGGCCTTGCAATTACAAAAATCAGCCCAGTTGTCCCGACTTGTTGGCCCTGAGAGCGTTGTGACTCAGTCAGACCTGCCGCTCCCGCTGGTATGCCCAGACGAATTCTTCTTTCATCTGGAAGTGGCTTAACTTTTGCTAAAGTTTCACTGATTGGTACCCTACCCTTGTCCGCAATGGCTCATTCTGCCTTTGTGGAAACAGGATGTACAAAACCCTTCCTGTCGATTGGGCGAGTACCTGCGCCATTGGCTATATTGTCCCTGAGGCCTTTGGGGTCGAACGCCTTACCATCCACTCTCTCCACAACCATCTTGGGCCTGTGAGGTGTCATAAACAATCGACCTGGAACTCTCTTGTTACCCGTAACACCAGATTCCACCAATTTGTCCAGGCCCTCATCCCAAGTCTAGGGGTCTCAGAGCAGGAAAAGGCCATTATTAATATTTCTGCTACAATGGAACTTATTGAGAATAAGACTGTTGATGCCACTAGAGTCTGCAGTTGGAAGCTAAGTCCCTTTCTAAGGTTGTTCTCCAGAACTTTATGGCCCTGGATTTCCTGCTAGCAGTGCAGCGGGGAGTCTGTGCAGCTACTAATGAAACGTGTTGTTTCTACGTTAACATGGACCAGAGAATTGAGACTGATGTACATTTCATTCAGGACCAAGTGACCCTCCTCCATGCAGCTGCCCAGGAAAAATCCTTTGACTGGTGGGGGTGGCTCCCTAATGTCGGTGGGTGGTTTGGGGGCCTTTATAAAACCCTCCTCAAATACCTTGTCATAGGCCTTGCCCTACTCATTGTCCTGTATGTAGTTATTCAGCTTGTCCTCTGTTGAATCCGCTTTGTCTGCTGAATACAGAACATCCAGAGTCCTGGCGGCAAGCCAGCTATTTATTCCCTCCCTCTCCTCAGGAATCCGGACCCCACTGAGGATGAAGCCCAGTGACTAGGATCCATAGAACTTGGCTAAGGGTGGTGGATTGTCCTTTTAGGATAAAAAGGGGGAAAGTGTGGTGGCCTGGGCAACAGCAGGGAACCCATTTAGTGCTGGAAGGGTTAATGAGAAGTTGAATTGTATGGCTAGGCCTAAGAGAAAAATACTCCAACCTTGAGAACCAATACCATCCTGTCTGACCACAGTTGTAGGATGAGCCCTGAGACATTCCATGTTGTTCTTTCTCAGGCCGAATGTAATCAGGGCTGTGATAAGCAATTGCGTAACCAAACATCTGTGTGAGGGAAATGGAAATTTACTGGAACATGGATTGGTCAGTTAACTTATGCAAATAAATGGATAGGTTTATTTACTGATTGGCTGTAAAAATGCTTTTAAAATGTGTGTATTCTGCTAAGAGACTGTGCAGTAGCCCTCATTGTGCTGTCTCCCTTGTGCACAAGTAATAAATGGGGACTCTAGGTACAAAATGATGCCTCGATGTGATTAATCTCCAACAGTCTCTCTCTCCCTCTCACCAGCTTTCTTGCCCTGTCTCTCTCTCTCTATCACCAGTTTTCTTGCCCTGTCTCTCTCTCTCTGTCTCTCACCAGCTTTCTTGACCTCTCTCTCTCTCTCTCACTAGCTTTCTTGCCCTGTGTTTCTCTCTCTCACCAGCTTTCTTGACTAGTCTCTCTCTCTTTCTCACAACAGCTTTCTTGCACTGTCTCTCTCTCTCACCAGCTTTCTTGCCCTCTCTTTCTCTCACTCTCACCAGCTTTCTTGCCCTGTCTCTCTTTCACCAGCTTTCTTGCCCTGTCTCTCTCTCTGTCTCCCCAGCTTTCTTGCCCTGTTTCTCTCTTTGTCTCCCCAGCTTTCTTGCCCTGTCTCTCTCTCTCAACAGCTTTGTTGCCCTGTCTCTCTCACCAGTTTTCTTTTTTGTTCCCCTCTCTCTCTCTTTCTCTCTCCCTCACCAGCTTTTGTGCCATGTCTCTCTCTCTTTCTCACCTGCTTTCTTGCCCTGTCTCTTTCTCTCTCTGTCTCCCCAGCTTTCTTGCCCTGTCTCTCTGTCTCCCCAGCTTTCTTGCCCTGTCTCTCTCTCACCATCTTTCTTGCCCTGTCTCTCTCTCTTTCTCTCTCTCTCTCTATCTCACCAGATTTCTTGCCCTCTCTCTCTCACCAGCTTTGTTGCACTGTCTTTCTCTCACCAGCTTTCTTGCCCTGTCACTCTCCCTCTCTCTCTCTCCCCCCAGCTTCCTTGCCCTGTCTCTCTCTCTCTCTCCCCCCAGCTTTATTGCCCTATCTCTTTCTCTCTCACCAGCTTTCTTGCCCTGTCTCTCTCTCTCTCACCAGCTTTGTTGCACTGTCTCTCTCTCTCATCAGTTTTCTTTCCCCCTCTCTCTCCCTCTCTCACCCGCTTTCTTGTCCTGTCTCTCTCCCTCTCTAACCCCCTCTCTCACCAGTTTTCTTGCCCTCTTTATCTCTCTCTCTCTCTATTTCTCTCTCTCACCAGCTTCCTTGCCCTGTCTTTCTCTCCCTCTCTCACCTGCTTTCTTGTCCTGTCTCTCTCTCATCAGCTTTCTTGCCCTGTCTCTCTCTCCCTCTCTCACCTGCTTTCTTGTCCTGTCTCTCTCCCTCTCTCACCAGTTTTCTTGCCCTCTTTATCTCTTTCTCTCACTCACCAGCTTGCTTTCCTCTCTCTCTCTCTTTCACCAGCTTTGTTGCCCTGTCTCTCTCCCTCTCTCTCTATCTCACCAGCTTTCTTGCC